>NC_054702.1:43346188-43646188 GCF_016097555.1 Gigantopelta aegis
TTTCTACACACAAACTGTCCTAATTGAATGTTTCTTCTTGTTCATCGTTTCTACACACAAACTGTCCTAATAGAATGTTTCTTCTTGTGCATCGTTTGTACACATGGACTGTCTGAATTGAATGTTTCTTTTTAAGCATCCGTTTTACACATGAACTGTCCTAATGGAATGTTTCTTTTTGAGCATCCTTTCTACACACAAACTGTCCTAATAGAATGTTTCTTCTTGTTCATCGTTTCTACACACAAACTGTCCTAATAGAATGTTTCTTCTTGTGCATCATTTCTACACATGAACTGTCCTAATGAAATGTTTCTTCTTGTTCTTGTAGATTCATGAGCATCCTTTCTACACACAAACTGTCCTAATAGAATGTTTCTTCTTGTGCATCGTTTCTACATATGAACTGTCCTAATGAAATGTTTCTTCTTGTTCTTGTAGATTCATGATGGTGCTCATCTGTCTCATCTTCAGTGTCTTATCCACCATTGACCAATACACCAATTTTGCCAACGAAACATTGTTTTATATGGTTTGTAAATAAATAAGTTATTTTATGTTTTGTAAAGGAATAAATGCACATTATCATATGGGCAAGTGTACTTTATTAAATTTATGGAATGTTTGTGATTAATTTTATTCCTGAAGTAACAGCAAATTTATGAAATATTTGTGATTAATTTTATTCTTGAAGTAAGAGCAAATTTATGAAATGTTTGTGATAAATTTTATTCTTAAAGTAACAGCAAATTTATGAAATATTTGTGATTAATTTTATTCTTGAAGTAACAGCAAATTTATGAAATATTTGTGATTAATTTTATTCTTGATGTAACAGCAAATTTATTAAATATTTGTGATTAATTTTATTCTTGAAGTAACAGCAAATTTATGAAATATTTGTGATTAATTTTATTCCTGAAGTACCCGGTAACAGCAAATTTATGACAGGTTTGTGATAAATTTTATTCTTGAAGTAACAGCAAATTTATGAAATGTTTGTGATTAATTTTATTCCTGAAATAACAGCAACTGTAATTATACATTTTGTAAATTAGTTTTATAAATTTGTACAACATAGTATGATAATTTATTTCTTATCAGAACATGAGCATATGTAAAAATATAGAAAATAATTAACCTAAAAGTCTTCAGACACTCCTAAACACAATAGGTTATTAATTTCGCCAATTACTAGTATCTACTTCCTGTTGTTTGCTGTAATATCACAGAGTTGCATAGGAATTGTTTATAACATAATTATGTGTATACAATATTAATTAGGGAAAAGTAACATTATGTTTCCATTTTTAACTGTATAATTTATATGAAGTCACTTAATAATTTGTTATATGTATGTGACTACTACTACTAGTATTTACATTTGCAGCAATGTCATGTGTTTATACTGTTTCCATTTTTAACTGTATAATTGATATGAAGTCATTTGTTATATGTATGTGACTGATAGTATTTACATCTGCAGTTGTAAATGTCATGTGTTTATTGTACAGTGGACTTGTACATCTTGTACAGATCCCCGACTGAGTTCTTTCTAAATTTCAGGAAATTGTTTTAGTTGTGTTCTTCGGCCTTGAGTACGTTATCCGCTTGTGGGCTGCGGGATGTCGGAGCAAATACATGGGTCTCCGTGGACGGTTCCGATTTGCAAGGAAACCAATTTCCATCATAGGTGAGTGGTCATTTCCTCACACTGGCATTTGTGGAAGAATATTCTTTATCACTATAACAGTTTTCATCGGTTTACCAAAAATTAAAAATGTATGAAGTTAAAGTTGACTTTTATAGGTTAATGAATTTTAGGTTTTTTTATACATCTATTCATGTAAAAAAAATCTGCGTAGTATTCTGGATATACATGTATTTGATTCATTTTTGTTAACTTGAATTTATAAAAACTAAATCTAATTACTGTTTAAATCAGCATATTTTACCATTTCTACATGTACATCAACATTGTAATATATGTACTTGTAAATACACTGAGGCAAACTGTCAAGTTAATACTGGTACAGTGAAACCCAACCTAAGGACCACCCCGGTTCTAAGACCACCCTGCTATAAAGACCAAATATTTTAAAGACTGGAATATTTCCTTATTATTTTACAGTAAAAATACAGATTACGACCAGTAAAGTCAGACCCAATGGTTGTTTTCAGAACATTTTGACTCCACAAATGCGACCACAGCATTTATACCTGTCATGTGACACATGTGACAAGCAATGAATAACGTGTAGTTCTGGAAAGAAAACGTATTACTTTCGTACTAGCAAACAGTTGGTCTACAAATTAGCACGTCATGATTAATTTTTGGAATATGCAGTGCAGTCTTTTTATTATATAACATGCACACAATAATGTTGAACGTAGTAGTTACACAGAGTAATATGTTTTTAGGAAAGTCTATGCCATACCAATTTGATATTTTATTTTTTTCACAAAAACTGTCAACTGCAGATCTACAAGGATTAGCCACAGTTCGTTATGTCAACCAGAAGTCACATGTTTGTATTACCTTGGGGCAGCTAGTAGACACCCTGAAACATTGGGAGTGTGTTACTTGTTCATACATCCTAATGATCTCAGTCGAAAAGAGTAGCCCATGAAGTGGCAACAGTGGGTTTCCTCTCTCAATATCTGTGTGGTCCTTAACCATATGTCTGACGCCATATAACCGTAAATAAAATGTGTTGAGTGCATCATTAAAGAAAACATTTCCTTCCTTCCTTCCTAATAATCTCTATTGTGTAGTAATTAAGAAAAATAACAGGCCCAAACTCACAAATAACTAAAGTATAGTAGGCTTGACACTTGATAATTCCTGTTCTGCAGTTCGATGTAAATGACAATACACCGTCATCAACCATTGATTTTTATCAGTTTAGTGTTGATGACAGCCAGAAAGGATGGTGGGACATAAAATACACAGTCACAATTTACTAAACAACCATCATTCTGAATATTGGTAATTTGGTATTCGGACCACCCCACCGGCCTCGGTGGCATCGTGGTTAGGCCACCGGTCAACAGGCTGGTAGGTACTGGGTTCGGATCCCAGTCGAGGCATAGGATTTTTTATCCAGATACCGACTCCAAACCCTGAGTGAGTGCTCCGCAAGGCTCAATCAGTAGGTGTAAACCACTTGCACCGACCAGTGATCCATAACTGGTTCAACAAAGGCCATGGTTTGTGCTATCCTGCCTGTGGGAAGTGCAAATAAAAGATCCCTTGCTGCTAATCGGAAGAGTAGCCCATGAAGTGGAGACAGCGGGTTTCCTCTTAAAATCTGTGTGGTCCTTAACCATATGTCTGACGCCATATAACCGTAAATAAAATGTGTTGAGTGCATCGTTAAATAAAACATTTCTTTCTTTCTTTCGGACCACCCCACTATTAAGACCAATTTTAATAAGTCCTGCCGATGGTTGCGATAGTGGAGTATCACTGTGTATGCAATATTAGATTTCCAGTACGTGTTGTTTCTGTGACAATCCTAGCTAAATGCCAATGTCATACTGTATAATATACTTATAATTTACACATTTAATGGTTCTTATAACTTAGTTATATAATTACATAGTGGTGCAACAATTCAAATGACATAATTAATGGTACATGTATAATTTTCAGGTTATACATATCTGTATATCCATCTGTCTTTGATATGAGTATAGTGTTGTCGTTCTGTAGTTAAACACACAGAACCTTTATCAATACCCTTGTTTGTGTTTTGTTTTGGGTACATTGGAATGTTTCTGTTGATTGTAATTTGTCAGTTTTTCTGAAAATGAAAATATTCCCATATTAATTAAATGTATTCTTTGCCAGTATAATTTCATGAATTATGGAAATAGCAATTATAAATCCTAAACAATACTTTATGCACCAAATTTCATAATGAATGAAGGTGATTCATTATAAATAACCATACATGTATGTGACAATGGAAATTGTTTTGTTTATTGTTGTCAACATGATGACATTGAGCTTGACATCATTCCATCCGTGACTAAGTCAACAATATAGTCTAATAATATATATATACATGTATTAATATCATGACTTGCATGTTTTTTTAGCAGTTAAAAGTGTGCCAGATTTCGAACAATAAAAACTTTGATTTCAAAAGACGTATGTGCCATGAGCCCGATCTTTTTAAACAAATAATAATATACTGTAAATCAGGAAATTGTTAGTGAGCATAAATTTTAGTGAATTAGCAAGGCCATATAATATGCTAATATTTCATGAAACTAAATTTTATAGAGAAGGAATCAGGTTTCCTCTCTCATTATCTGTGTGGTCCTTAACCATATGTCTGATGCCATATAACCGTAAATAAAATGTGTTGAGTGTCATTAAATAAAACAAATCCTTGACTTAGCACTATTTGTGCTTCTGATAGAGTGTTTTGAAATGAGAAAGGCAGAGAAGCCAAAGCATTATATCTGTGCATTAGCCACATGGGTCAGTGGATCAATACAGCAATCTCTTGGTGGACGGATTTTCTAAATTCAGTTTCCTCAAACAAATTTAATATGGCTACTCGTATGCACTAACCAATAATGGGTTATAAATATTTTCTGAAACATGTATTGAAGTGCTGTTCATCTGACATGATACAGTCACAGAAAGTTATCATATGCTATGACGTTGATAGCTTAATCCTTGGGACTAGAATATCACTGTTTTCTACATGTTCACATACATGCAAGTCCTGACAAAATATTCTTTTTAATCTGACAAAAACTAGAAATTTGGTTTAGCAATTAAAATAAAAGAGTGATGACTAAATTGGCTGTTACATTAATTTGGCATCTTGTTTATTTTTTTTCTTGTAGCTTTGTGACACTATTTACTATATCTTTGTCATGCTATTCATATTTTATATCTTTGCAACACTGTTATACATTTTATCTTCATTATACTATTTATATTTTATACATTGGCAACACAAAAAACCCAGCTTTAATGTACTGAATTTAAGTACTGTATTTTTCAAATAGCTAAATAGACTAATTTTTTAAAGAATATAAAAATTAACTTTTTAATAAATCACCATCTCCCTCCCAAATAAAGTTTTAATTTAATACGTCAACTTGTTAATAGCAGCATGCAGGGCATATGAGGTCCATGAGACATTTTACAATTTTATTTAAAAGAAAAACAATTATAGGGCATATGCACATGAGTGCTATCATTTTAAACATATTTATGTACTTAAATTATGAATTATGATGACTATTACTGGTAGTAACAATAACCAATAATGATATCCATACTTTGGATTAAGTTAGTTGTTTGGTACTCTGTAAGTATTTTAACAACTAAGAACCCAGTGACATGGTTCTTAATGAAGAGTATTAGTTATGATTGACTAACATGTATTTACCTCCAAAACAAAACTATAAGATATAAAGAAAGAAGAAAGAAGTGTTTTATTTAACGACACACTCAACACATTTTATTTATGGTTATATGGCGCCAGACATATGGTTAAGGACCACACAGATTTTGAGAGGAAACCCGCTGTTGCCACTTCATGGGCTACTCTTCCGATTAGCAGCAAGGGATCTTTTATTTGCGCTTCCCACAGGCAGGATAGCACAAACCATGGCCTTTGTTGAACCAGTTATAGATCACTGGTCGGTGCAAGTGGTTTACACCTACCCATTGAGCCTTGCGGAGCACTCACTCAGGGTTTGGAGTCGGTATCTGGATTAAAAATCCCATGCCTCGACTGGGATCCGAACCCAGTACCTACCAGCCTGTAGACCGATGGCCTGCCACGACGCCACATTGTCTTTATTAAACCACAAACAACAGGATAAATAGTTTATTTATACATACACCACTATTATGTATACTGGCATTGTTTAAATGATACTGAATGATCACTGAGCCATATAGAAAGAAAGAAAGAAAGAAGTGTTTTATTTAACAACGCACTCAACACATTTTATTTACGGTTATATGGCGTCAGACATATGGTTAAGGACCACATAGATTTTGAGAGGAAACCCGCTGTTGCCACTGCATGGGCTACTCTTCCAATTAGCAGCAAGGGATATTTTATTTGCGCTTCCCACAGGCAGGATAGCACAAACCATGGCCTTTGTTGAACCAGTTATGGATCACTGGTCGGTGCAAGTGGTTTACACCTACCCATTGAGTCTTGCGGAGCACTCGCTCAGGGTTTGGAGTCGGTATCTGGATTAAAAATCCCATGCCTCGACTGGTATCCAAACCCAGTACCTACCAGCCTGTAGACCGATGGCCTAACCACGACGCCACCGAGGCCGGTCTGAGCCGTATAGTGTCAAAGTGGTCTCTTTTTTATCAACTGGAGGCAGGATATAACCCAATGGTAAAGCACTAGCTTGATATGCGGTTGGTTTAGGATCAACCCCCATCAGTGGGCCTATTGGGCTGTTTCTCGTTTCAGCCAGTGCACTGCAACTGGTATATCAAAGGCTGTGGTATGTGCTATCCTGTCTGTGGTATAGTGCATATTAAAGATACCTTGCTACTAATGAAAAAAGGTAGCGGATTTCCTTACTATGACTAAATGTCAAAATTGCCAAATGTTTGGCATCCAATAGCCGATGATTAATAAATCAATAGTGGTGTTGTTAAACAAAACAAACAAAAAATTATCGACTGCTTCTGTAAATGAATGAACAGGTGAGCTTTGTTGTAAAATAATAAAACATATTATTTACTATGTTGCGTTTGTACTTGACGTTGTTGTTCTGTAACAAACTACCACTGATTCAACAGTGTGCTGGGGTTTTGCTTTTTACTTTGTGATATTTACAAATACTGAATCATGGAAAATGGTTATGATTATACAAATATATCTGACCGTTTGAAAATTATATTGTACCTGGTAATTAAAACAAATTGTATCATTGACCAAAAATGGATCTGAAATGAAATTATCATAAGATATATATGATGTTCATTACCATACATCACCACCTGTAAGTCAAAGTTCTGTCATCAACTGATTTCACACGTAACAAATAGGAGATAGTTTTGTGTTTCAATAAATTATTCTATTAGCTGAACACATTGTACTGAAATAGTGATCATTATTTATTTTACCTTGTGTTTTTTTCCCAGATTTTCTAGTTGTAGTAGCATCTATAGTGGTGTTATCTGTCGGGTCTAATGGACAAGTGTTTGCAACCTCAGCAATAAGGTGAGATTATCTAAATTACTTCAGTACAATTCCTAGGTCAGGTTTCTACTGAACCCACAGACACACACTTTTTATGACAGACGTTTTCTGTCAGAAAAACACATTTCCACCAAACCAGAAAACCAACACTACATTTACTCTGTGTAGATGCAAAATTGTAAAGATGCCACTTCCAAAAACTAAAATATCCTTTTGTGGTGATGGTATAAACCCCACTTTGTAAAGACACTGTCTAATATACTAAAAGGCAAAAGTTATTGTGACACACAAAAAACAAAGATAATTGATGATAAGTTTTTACTGCTGTGTATGAAATGTTATAACATGGAAAGAGAAATGTCCGAAGGTATGGAAACGAGCAATAGTCCATGAAAAGGGCACATCTGCCATATGCAAATGAGCCATGTTACTAGAGGGTCTCCAGAGCGAAGTTCACACAGTCAGTAGCGAGTGTGTCCACCTTGATCATTGATACAGGCCTGGCACCGTCGTCTCATTGAGGCCACTAAATGCTGGAGAAAGCGATGTTACGGGCTGTGAGGGTTGCTGGCTGGAACCTGTTTTGCAGATGCATGGTTTGGATTCATGTGTCTTGGCGAAGGGTTGTCACAGGTGGTCGGCCGCTACAGAGACAGTCCCTGACCTGGTTGTTTTGTTGATATCATTGCGATAAGCACCATATGGTGTTTCTGTAGACGTTGAATTGATGTGCGATGTCACGCTGCAAGGTCCCAGATTCAAGCATTCCTATGACTCACCATCTGTCATTTTCACTGAGGCATGGCATCACGAAATTGTATCAAATAGTTTACTAATGTGTTTTTCTGACTTCTGGACTTCTGAAGGCTGCATAGAGTGGCAGTGATTTGCAACTGAATGTCTGGCCTTTTATGGTGAACACTGGACAGCATTTCTCCAGAATATTCCATGTTTCTTGCATAACGCATGCAATCGCTGTAACAACTGCTTGGTTGCATTTCTTTGAGCTGTTTCATGCACATTTTCTCTGGTTTACATCCATAAATCCATTCACAAATTTATTACTCCAAACAATCCATGTCACAGTAACTTTTGCTTTTTAGTATATTAACTGTTGTGTGTGTGAGGTTTTTTTTTTTTTGACTTGGTAAATTTTAACAACAGTCATTGGATGCATGATTGGTCCGCATCATCACATATTGAGTGTAGAAAAAACCCCACTTCAAAATTACAAAGAATATATCCATAATCTAGATTCAACTACTGTGAGATATATAGACAATAACGAGTTACGAGGAATTACGGATTATCTGTCCTGAGTGACTGGCAACATTAATTTCACGAGGGACAGATAATCCGTAATTCCGAGTATTGAGTGGGTTATTGTATTTATTACCCATAGTGTAAATAGTTTAGAAACTTCTTTAAACTTCTTACATGACACAAACTATATAATATACAAGATGTGAAAGTCTGAGGAAAGTGATGACATCACAAAAGAAAAGCAATGACGTCAAAAGCTTTAGGTACACAAATCAAATGTAAACAAGAGAGGTCACATTCGTAATGAACTGATGTTTCTAGTGGGAAGTGAAGGAACTACAAAGAATTAGTTTAGAACATGTTTAATTGTTAACAAGAACAAATTGCTTAAACGATTTCAACAGTGTTCAGTTTGACAGTCGAAAAACTAACGTAATGACATCAGCGGGAAAAGATAACTCCCTAGAGAAAGATAGGAAATATATTCACCCGTATCTCACTGCCCATATGGGTAATAAATATAATTTTTCTATACACTAACACTGAATTCCTTACAGTAATATAACACATACATAAGCTTTTTACAGAGATATAACAATTTATTCAGTGATATAACACATATACACTTTTTACAACAATGTAACACACAGATATGTATACAATCAGAAAGAGGTGTATTTTTATTACAGCCAATCATTAAATAACAAAGCTAAGTGGACATATGATTATGTTATGACATGTGAGGGAAATCATATGAAAATATGAACCCCATTATGCTGTTCCTCGTAGGTAATAAATAATAGCATGGCATCATATTGCAAAAGATAACGAGCTGAGCATTTGAAGGATGCAAATATATTAGGAGGCACTGCATGGGCCTTCCCCATAACATGTTGTTTTTAAATGTAGATACTCAGGGGTGTATCACTAACCAATAATAGCTAACTCCTAGATAATTCACGTATGTGAACAGGACAGCATGCATGAATTTTATTTGCATATATAAGCACAACAATCAAGTTAAGATGAAAGAAACTAATAAAATGTGTAGAAGTGTGGTTTTCTTTCAGAGGAGTGAGATTTTTGCAGATTCTCCGCATGCTTCATGTCGACAGACAGGGTGGGACATGGAGGCTGCTTGGCTCCGTTGTGTACATTCACAGACAGGTGAGTGCTTTGATCCTCTCAGTTGTAAATACTCACAGACAGGTGAGTGCTTTGATCCTCTCAGTTGTAAATACTCACAGACAGGTGAGTGCTTTGATCCTCTCAGTTGTAAAACTCACAGACAGGAGAGTGTTTTGATCCTCTCAGTTGTAAATACTCACAGACAGGTGAGTTCTTTGATTCTCTCAGTTGTAGCTACACAGACAGGTGAATGTTTTGATCCTCTCAGTTGTAGCTACACACAGACAGGTGAGTGCTTTGATTCTCTCAGTTGTATCTACACACACATACAGGTGAGTTCTTTGATTCTCTCAGTTGTATCTACACACACAGACAGGCGAGTTCTTTGATTATCTCAGTTGTATCTACACACACACACATACAGGTGAGTCCTTTGATTCTCTCAGTTGTATATACACACACATACAGGTGAGTGCTTTGATCCTCTCAGTTGTAGCTACACACACAGACAGGTGAGTTCTTTGATTCTTTCAGTTGCATGTACACACACAGAAAGGTGGGTTCTTATACACAGACAGGTGAGATCATGTACCCATAATGGTGAGGTCTTGTACACAAACAGTTGAGTTTTTGAACACTAACTAATGAGTTCGTATATACAGAATTCTTGTACATAAACAGGTCAGTTCTTGTACACAGACAGATGAGTTCTTGTACACAGACAGACCAGTTCTTGTACACAGACAGGTCATTTCTTGTACACAGACAGGTGAGTTCTTGTACACAGATGAATGAGTTCTTGTACACAGAGGGATGAGTTCTTGTACACAGATGAATGAGTTCTTGTACACAGATGAATGAGTTCTTGTACACAGAGGGATGAGTTCTTGTACACAGAGGGATGAGTTCTTGTACACAGATGAATGAGTTCTTGTACACAGATGAATGAGTTCTTGTACACAGAGGGATGAGTTCTTGTACACAGAGGGATGAGTTCTTGTACACAGATGAATGAGTTCTTGTACACAGATGAATGAGTTCTTGTACACAGATGAATGAGTTCTTGTACACAGACAGGTCATTTCTTGTACACAGACAGGTGAGTTCTTGTACACAGATGGATGAGTTCTTGTACACAGACAGGTGAGTTCTTGAGCACATACACGTGAGTTCTTGTACACAGATGGATGAGTTCCTGTAGACAGACAGGTGAGTTCTTGAACACATACAGGTGAGTTCTTGTACACAGATGGATGAGTTCTTGAACACATACAGGTGAGTTCTTGTACACAGAGGGATGAGTTCTTGTACACAGACAGGTGAGTTCTTGTATACAGACAGGTCAGTTATTTGATTTCTATTAGCATTCAACTTAACTCAAGCTTGCATGGCCATAAAAGACATGTAAGCTTTGTTATGAAACATTTTCTCATCAGCTAGTAACAAGTATTGAAAATAAGAGAGTAACTGCAAGCTTTGCCTGGCCAGTTTCAAGATGAAGAAATTAAAATATAATCCATGAAGAAAAATCACCACAGAATAGAGCAATAAAATTGGCATCTGAATCTGAAGGCCCAGCCAGTGCACCACGACTGGTCTATCAAAGGTTGTGGTATATGCTATCCTGTCTGTGGGATAGTGCATATAAAAGATCCCTTGCTACTAATGAAAAAAGGTAGGTTTTCACTCCAAGACTATATGTCAAAATTACCAAATATTTGACATCCAATAGCTGATGATGAATAAATCAATATGCTCTAGTGTTGTCATTAAACAAAACAAACAAACTTCTGAATCTGAAGGAGAATTAAAAAAAGGCATTTATGAAAAAACACATTATGAGTGTGAGCAGTTCAGAACTAAGAGAGAGGTGAAATAATCAACTTCAAAGAACCATAACACAAGAGTTTGGAGAAATCATTGTCACAGTTTAAAGATTTGACGATTCCATCATAAAGGAATAGTTGAACATTCAAAGATTTGACGATTCCATCATAAAGGAATAGTTGAACATTCAAAGATTTGACAATTCCATCATAAAGGAATAGTTGAACATTCAAAGGCATCTAAAAACAACACTGGACACTAGCATGAATAAAGATTGTTATAACAGTTGTATTTTTGTGATTTTATATTTTGTTTAATGACACCACTAGAGCACATTGATTTATTAATCATCAGCTATTGGATGTCAAACATTGTCATTTTGACACAGTCATTGAGAGGAGACCCACTACATTTTTCCATTAGTAGCAATGGATCTTTTATATGCATCATTCCGCAGACAGGATAGCACATACCACAGCCTTTGATATACCAGTTGTGGTGCATTGGCTGGAACGAGAAATAACACTATGGGCCCACTGACGGGGATCAATCCCAGACCACTGGGTTATGTCCCTCCCCATTAATTTTATGTAAAACCCATAACTAGACCAAGCTGGCTTGATTTACTAACATGCTACTGTGTGGTTTTATATTTCATGAATTAAACATTATTGTTTGTTTATAATTTATTTGTTTTGGTTTGCTTTTATGTGGTTGTCACCTACATGTATATACACATAGACTCGGGACTCCAGCTGTTCCTAAACAGACCTGGCCATATAAGGGTTGCTGTCATTCGAGCTGCACATCACTCCCATGAGACCTAGTTCCCCTTAGCATGTCAATCAAAAAACAAAAGCATAGTACAACAAAAGGATTAAATATCAAGGCTCAGTATGATATATGGCTCCCCATTATCTAAGTTAAGTTAACAATTACAGACATGGTGGAGCAGGGGGGGGGGGCTGTGGGGCTCTATCCCCCAATAATTCTATATTAATAATATTATTGGTAGTAAATCATAAGGCAGAGATGAATTTTACTTGTAGAATGCAGGAAATTGCATTTCAGGACATATAGTTTTCAAAATGTTACAGGGGAGCATACCCCTGAAGCCCCTAGAAACTTTGCTTTGCACCCTCGATCTCAGTCTTGCTTCTGCCATGCCTGAATTAAGCCCTCCTGTCATTTTGTTCCATTGTAAGGTCTGCATGACTTAAAAGTCTTCGAGGACAAAATTTAAAAAGATGGACTTGAAAGAAGAACAAATAAAGGGATAAAAAAATTCAAAAGTAAACTTATCTTGAGCATTAATGTACCCTGTGATGCCAAAATCTAGCAAGTGGAGTTTTAGTCACAATTAGATTAGATACATTTTCAAAATTACTAGGTTATTCCTCTACTTTTAAAGATACACATTTAATCAATGAATGTTTATAATTATAATGATATTATAATATGAATAAGACATGTTACAAGGATTAATAGAATGGTATCTTGTTTCATGATCACTTGGAATGTCTTAAACATGACTTACCATCACAGAGTAGAATTGCATCATGTATGTAGCAAGGGGCGAGAGTTTCCTCTGTCGGTCGAATGCTCACTTAAGGTGCTTGTATCACAGGATCCATTCAATTGATTGAGGGTTTTTTTTCGTTTCAACCAGTGCACCATAACTGGTGAAAGGCCATGGTATGTGCTTTCCTGTCTGTGGGAAAGTGCATATAAAAGATCCTTTGCTGCATTAGGTAGCTGGTTTCCTCTGATGACTACGAGTCATAACTATGAATAGCTGATGATTAATAAATCAATGTGCTCTAGTGGTGTTGTTAAACAAAAAACCCAACCCAAAACCCCAAAACAAAACAAAACATGTATGTAGCAGGTATTGTACACTAAAAGACATCAATGTTTCCCTTTCATCATCCATCTGATCATAAAATAACATTAATTTTGTACCATTATTTTAAAGATTTGATAGCACTTGTTTAACACAATGATATTTTATTATAAATTATCTTTCTTTTGAGCAGTATAATATGTTTGATGTTATTTTGTTTCAGGAATTAATTACGACTCTGTATATAGGCTTTTTGGGTCTCATCTTCTCTTCCTACTTTGTTTACCTGGCGGAGAAGGATGTGGACGAGGACGGGGCCACAGATTTCACAAGCTATGCAGATGCCCTCTGGTGGGGTGTAGTAAGTAACATGGTTTATGGGAATATTTATAGGAAAATAATAATTTTAAAAGAAAGTTAATATTTTTTCTTAAATAGAGGATATTTTTAGTTAGTCAATTTTAATGGGGTAGGATTTACACCATGTGTGTTTGTTTGTATGTACCGGGTATATGTGTGTATGATGTGTATGTATGACGTGTGGGTATGACATGTGTGTGGGTATGTGTGTGTGGGTATGACGTGTGGGTATGACGTATGTGAGGGTATTATATGTGGGTATTATATGTGGGTTTGACGTGTATGTACTAGATATGTGTGTATGATGTGTGTGTGTGTGTGTGTGTGAGAGTATATTACATGTGTGTGTATGATGTGTGTGGGTGTGATATGTTTGTGGATATGATATGTGTGGGTATGTGTGTGTGTGTGGGGGGTATGACGTGTGAGTATGATGTGTGTGTATGACGTGTATGTGTATGACCTGTGTGGGTGTGATATCTTTGTTGGTATGACATGTGTGTGTATGACGTGTGTGGGTGTGATATCTTTGTTGGTATGACATGTGTATGTGTATGACGTGTGTGTGTGATGTGTAGGTATGACGTATGTATGTATGATGTGTGTGTGGATGTGTAGGTATGACGTGTGTATGAAGTGTGTGTGGGTATTATGTGTGGATGTGTGTGTGGTATGGTGTGTGTGGTATGATGTGTGTGTATGATGTGTGTGTATGATGTGTGTGTATGATGTGTGTGTGTGATGTGTAGGTATGACGTATGTATGTATGATGTGTGTGTGGATGTGTAGGTATGACGTGTGTATGAAGTGTGTGTGGGTATTATGTGTGGATGTGTGTGTGGTATGGTGTGTGTGGTATGATGTGTGTGTTGTATGTGTCTGTGTGGGTATAATGTGTGTGTGAGTATGATATATGTGTGGGTTTGATGTATGTGGGTATGTGTGTGTATGGTGTGTATGTATATGACTTGTGTGTGAGTATGACATGTGTGGGTATGATGTGTGTTTGTATGATGTGTGTGAGTATGATGTGTGTGTATGATATATGTGTGGGTATGATGTGTGTGTGTATGACGTGTCTGTGGGTATGATGTGTGTGTATGATGTGTGTGGGTATGACATGTGTTTACACAAGTATGATGTGTGTGTGAGTATGATATATGTGTGGGTATGACGTGTGTGGCTGTATGATATGTGTGCATTTGACATGTGTGTGTATGATGTGTGCATATCACGTGTGTATGTATGAAGTGTGTGTGGGTATGTGTATGTTCATTTATGGTAAGGGATAGTTGTATCTTGTACAGTATTTAGTGGACTAAATAACACTTCTAGGTTAATTCAGTTGAATGAAGAAAAACATAATCTCTATTGGACTGTTGTATCTGTATTGGACTGTTGTATTTTTTCTCCTACAGATAACTGTAACAACTATTGGTTATGGTGATACAGTACCAAGAACATGGATGGGACGAATTGTTGCTTCCTGTTTTTCTGTGTTCGCAATATCATTTTTTGCCTTACCTGCAGTAAGTTAGTGCTTTGTTCTTTTTAAAATTTAAAACCTAAATAAATGTACATGTAGTAATAATTTTTGGCTGAATATTCTAGTTTAATGAATGGGAACAACAAATGTGTTCAGTACTTAATACAAATGAATGATTCAAAATACAAATAAATTAAGTAGTAAATTAAATATGAAATTTGCATTAACAGGTATTAAATTTAATTTAAATGATTTCTGAAGTATGTGATGAATTTGAATATGTTGTACAATGTTAAAAATTTAATCAATTTTAAAAATTATTTCAGAAATAAAATTTATTAGTTCTAGAGAAAGTTATCAAATTCATATCATTTGCAGTACTGTATGTGCCACAGTTAATTGTTTATGAATATATGGTTAGAGAATATTCTGTCAAACAAGATTTATATATTAAAAAGTGAAGCCTCCAGCTTCATAAGGTGAAATATCAAGTATATTTCATTTATTATATAACCGTTGTTAATTTAACTTACTCACAAACAAGCAAATGCAAGTCCGTTGACATCATTGTTGGGTGTTCATGAATGTCACTGAGTGTGCAGCATATGAATTACTCATTAGGCTGTTACTTGCTATGTTAAGAATTATATAACCAATAACAAGTGTTTACTTATTCCATGAGATAACAAAAGGCACATACATTTTAAGCTATAACGTTTCTTCTAAATACACATATAACTATTAACTGACAGGAAATTTCAGTACCAATTACAGCATGTAATAATTCAGAGTTATTTTTCTCTTCTCATTTTCCAGTCAAAAACCACAGTATTTTAGTGTGTAAAATCTGATGTGTTTCATGGTAGAGTTAACCAAAATTGAGAAATACTTCAAACAAGACTGGTACAGAGTATTGCATGCATTTATTTACAGGGTATCCTTGGTTCTGGATTTGCCTTAAAGGTTCAGCAAAAGCAAAGACAAAAACATTTCAACAGACAAATACCTACAGCAGCTTCCTTGATACAAGTATGTGAATATTGACTGTATATTACATTGTCATAATAATTACTGATGATGTAGTCAATATAGTCAATAAGCCAACACCTTTAAGGCTGGAAGGTTTTGAGATGTTTTCTAAATTAAGCTGCAACTACTAACAACTAGGTTGTCAGAAGCAGGAGAGAGTGGTAAGGCTGAACATTCGAGTGTGAAGTATGAGTATACCCATGATCAGGGCCCATGCTAAACTTTCGAGACTAGATTGAAATCTTTAATGACATCACACACATGCAGTTTGTAGACATTGCCATATGATACAAGTCTCAAGATACTATTATTTGTTTTGTTTAATAACACCACTAGAGCACATTGATTTGTTAATCATCGGCTATTGGATGTCAAACATTTTGTAATTTTGACATATAGTCTTAGAGAGGAAACCCACTACATTTTTCCATTAGTAGCAAGAGATCTTTTATAGACAGGATAACACACACAATGGCCTTTGATGTACCAGTCGTGGAGCACTGGTTGAAACGAGAAATAGCCCAATGGGCCCACCGACGGGGATCGATCCCAAACCAACCGCACATGAAGCGAGCACTTTACCACTGGGCTACGTCCTGCCCTCAAATCACTATTAAAGAATTGAGTGTAAAGTTTAAATAGTTGATGTTTCCGAGTGACACCTCAACTGGTTTTAACACTATAGTGACAGACCTCGTCATTAAAGGGGACCTATCACTCTGGCTCCCAATCGCACCCAAGACTAGAGCAATGAGAGTCACTTTTAGCTCTCCTTAGCATGTGACTTCCAAAGAATTAAATATCAAAAGAAAGAAATGTTTTATTTAATGACGCACTCAACACATTTTATTTACGGTTATATGGCGTCAGACATATGGTTACGGACAACACAGATTTTGAGAGGAAACCCGCTGTCGCCACATAGGCTACTCTTTTACAACAGGCAGCAAGGGATCTTTTATTTGCACTTCCCACAGGCAGGATAGCACAAACCATGGCCTTTGTTGAACCAGTTATATGGATCTCTGGTCGGTGCAAGTGGTTTACACCTACCCATTGAGCCTTGCGGAGCACTCACTCAGGGTTTGGAGTTGGTATCTGGATTAAAAAACCCACGCCTCGACTGGGATCCGAACCCACTACCTACCAGCCTGTAGACCGATGGCTAACCACGACGCCACCGAGGCCGCTAAATTAAATATCAATGCTGAATATAGTAATATCTTAAATAGCTCCCTATATTCTAAGTTATTAATTATATTATGGCCATCGGTAAAAAAAATTCCTTGGTGTTTCATAAAAGGTACAAGTACCCGAATATTCCACTTTTTGGGAAAACTTGAAGTAGCCAAATCCCCATTTCCAGCAGTACTGATGACTAAATAATTTTTTCAAAATCAAAATCCTTGGATATTAATGATAGACTGAGACTCAGTAGCTAGTTTATTTTTCTCAAGCTGATTTCATATGCATTCAAATATATTGTATAAGTTATGGTGATTAATTCATGCAGTATTTTCAACCAGTGCATCACAACTGAACAAAGGCCGTGGTATGTGCTTTTCTGTTAGTGGAAAAGTGCATATAAAAGATCCCTTGCTGCATTGGGAAAAGGTGTAGTGGGTTTTCTCTCTAAGTCTACATGTCAAAATTACCAAATGTTTGACATCCAATATCTGATAATTAATAAATTGGTGTGCTTTAATGGTGTTGTTAAACAAAACCAACCAACCAAATAGCTGTATTTTAAAATGTGCTGAGGTGTTGTTAATTAAATATTCATTTCAATATTCAAAGTAACCTGCAGGTGTTAATCATTCATTTTGCGCTATGCAAGACTGTACATCAGTTTAAGTCTTCTATATTATTACCATGTAGATAGTTCAGACATATGTTAAGTAAAACCTGTTGAGAGGTCACCTTATGTGACTCTTAGATTACTCTCTACTTAACAAGGGATGGGACGTAGCCCAGCGGTCAAACGCTCGTTTGATGTCCAGTTGGTCTAGGATCGATCCCCGTTGGTGGGCCCATTGGGCTATTTCTTGTTCTAGCCAGTGCACCATGACTGGTATATCAAAGGCTGTGGTATGTGTTATCCTGTCTGTGTGATGGTGCATATAAAAGATCCCTTGCTACTAATGGAAAAATGTAGTGGGTTTCCTCTCTAAGACTATATGTAAAAAAACCTACCAAATGTTTGACATCCAATAGCCGATGATTAATAATTCAATGTACTCTACTGCTGTCGTTAAACAAAACAAACTTCATAATCATTACCATGATGCAAGACTCTACATCAGATTAAGTCCTGTATATTACAAATAGTTGAGACATGTTACGTAAAACCTGTTTTGAGGTCACCATATGTGACTGGGATTACTCTCTACTCAACAGGCTGGATTCAAGCTCTCTTCCAATGTCTCTTTCTTTTGTTGATGAGCTACTCTGTTAATTACTTTCAGTGTATGTGGAGGTGCCATGCAGCAGACTCATCTTTCAATTCTGTAGCCACATGGAAGATCCACATGTCTGACAAGGGATACCACGACCGTGCAAAGATCCCCAACAGCAATTCTAATTCATCAGCTTCAGCCTTTACCCGGATGGCACGCAGAGCCAGTCTTCTCAAGAAAAGAAGGATTATTAGATCTCGCAACAGCATGCTGGAGAGACAGGAAAGTTTATCATCATTGTCTGGATACATTGATGCTGTCAAACCAGGTATGAACTTTGATTTAACTGGAGAAGAAAACTCCAGTGTTTTGTGTGTTACAAATATATACTCAGAAGGATGACATTATGAAGAAAATATTAACAAAATTGAAATAAATATTGACTTTTTTATAATACCACCAGAACATTGTGAATCAAAGTCATATGTTGTCATCCCAAGAATATTGTTAATAAAATAAGACTTGGCTTTTATATGACACTCAAAATCCTTTATCAAAAGTTTGTTTTTAACAAATTTGGCCAACAAGGATTTTATGCATCAGATTTATGAAGTTTCAAAAAATATTATTTTAAAATATTTTTAATTGCACAAAACAAATGCATAGTTGCCATATAGCATTAGATGAAGTGTCAGTGAGTATGTGTGTGTCAAAGAAATTAGCAAAATAATAATAATAAAAATTGTTTAAAAATCACAGAAATGTTAAACAACTCCTGGGTTTTGTTGACCAATTGTTCCTGTTCCCTCTGAACAGGAATAGGCTAAATGTAACATGGAATATGTTAATAAAATGTTTCTACATGTATATTTTACAGTATCCCCAAAACATTATTAGCCAATAGCTAATTAGGATAGGTAAATACTGTCATGTTATACTGTTCAAACTGATGTTTTAGAAGCAACATATGATGTAATTCTTTGTATCACTTTGATGTTAAATGCATATAAAAAGGTTGCTCCCTTCATAGGTATAATGTGAACACTGAATTTTCATACAAACTGACATAGATTCTCCTAAACTGAGCCTTATGCAAGCCATTACAGTCATTTATCCTGCAACTACCATTTCTGTTGACAGAATATGATGACGAATAAAGCAGTCATATCCTGTTACTAGCAAGCTATGACTTTTCATGTCACTCATGCTACATTACAAAATCACTCATTTGACCTATAGTTCATCGTACAATGTGGCTGAAATAACAGATATAATAGCTTTTTCCATTAATTTGTATGGTTTGCAGGATAAAGATAATAAATAGTTAATGACGTCGGATATTTGCTTTATCCTGTTCAGGCTGAATGAGAAATGCCACTAAGCAGAGCCTTGCAGAATTTCCCATTCTTACCTTCACAGGATAAAGCAGATATCCATCACTAACTAGTTATTCTCTATTTATTTCCATGTCACTTTAGAATTATGCTAAGTAATATCTACTGTGGTCATGCATTACCATGTGTTTAATTCTTGGCCTCCTCCAGGTACACCAACAATGTCTGTAGGTTCCATTGGCAAGGAATCCTACGATTTACCAGAGATGTCACAAGACGATGGTGATTTTTTTGATCCAGATTATATTTATAAACCAGAGCAGTGAGTCCATGATTTTTAGAAATAATAGGCCAAATTTACGAAGCCTGTTTTTCCTAAAACACAGATGTTTAAAGCATAGTAAATGTATGTAGTTACATGTGTGTGTCATAAACAGGCTTTGTAAATTTGGCTCAATGCGTGTTTATTGCAAACTAAGAATTTATTGTAGTATATTTGTTTAAGTCGGTAATCTACTTTCTTGAATTATATCTTCTTCATTTGTGTTCAATCATTTTATGCTTGTTACCTCCTCAATCACTTTATTGTGTTTACAGACCTTACCGTGAAAACAATTAAAGGAAATGATTACTCGTTTTCCTAACTTTGATTATGGTGAGCCATTTAAGATGTATTACCATATTGATATTATATAAATTCACATGCTAAATGGAACTAGGAATTATACTCCTTGAACTAGTCTCAGAGGAGTGATAGTTCGTCTTCAGTGGCATAGGAATGTGCCAAAAAGTGTGTGTGGGAGGGGGGGGGGGGCACACACACACATATATATAAATATATGTTAAAAAAAGTAGGGGAACCTGAAATATTAATGTTAATATCATTTATTAGACTGAATATACATTTTGACTGCAGACATCCTAGTAAAGAATGTTCAGGTTTGTTTATCAACACACCGAAACACATTCCATAGTTTGCACATGCATCACTCAGTTGCCCCATGCACATGCATGGGGTGTCATTCTCGGTTTTGACAATTTCCAGGAAGGTCCATTAATCACTGTGGAACATTATTTCTGTCAATCTTTTTCATTCTGTTGATCATACTGTTATTATTGTTTTGTTTTTAGTCATTTTTATTGTTTGAATTTGTGATTTACTGATTAAAAAATGTCAACTTTCAAATTTCACTTCTAACCCCAATCGTCCTTCAAGATCTTTGGTGGTCATAAAACCTACTGTAATACTGAACTACCAGTTGTAATGTTTGCCCAATTAATTCACTATTATCATTTAACCATTCCCCACAGCTAATATATCATACAATTTTGGTAATTGTAAATTCTTATTAGAGTTCCCCTACTTTTTTGAAGAGTATATATAAACCTGCACTGCTACTACTGGATCAAAAAAGTGATGGGGGGGGGGGGGGGCACGTGTCCCCCTTGCTCCCCCTGCTTCCTATGCCAGTGTGCTTAAATGGTGAGGTCTGTTATTATATCAGTAATCTGGATATCATGATTCAGTTTACAGAGTAAGTTTACTGTCTTCTAGAAGTCAATGCCAGGTCACCATAATTTGGTGTTGTTTAAAGGGTGGGGTGAGGATTTCAATCCAAACTTTCTGTTACATCCCTTCTACATCTAGGTGCAGGCAAATTTGTACAATGTTATTACATCAATAAACCAGATTCATAGTCATTATTTTTCTTTGTGATTTGTGATCAACACATATTAGTGGGTTTATTGTACACGCATGTATTCAGTTTCAATCCATGGGTAACAACTCATACACATGCCTTTTAGTATTCCTTTTTAGAAAGCTGTGTTACCCGTGTATATCATATTCACCTTTCTGCAATTAAATTAGGATTAGTGTCACCTAAAAAAAAAGGTACACAATAAGTATGAAGATTGTGAATTGTTTATTAATGCCAAATAGCTCACATAGCATCTTGCTAAGCTTTGTGTCATTTCGCATGAAACTGAATATCAACACAAAGTCATGTTGCTAATTCCTGAACAGATTTATTTGATGAATTCTTGAAAATACTGATTGTCACTTCATTTTAATACAACAATGACAAATATTACAAGATCGGTCATGTATACAGGTTGAAAAACCAATCACGTTTTGCTCTCACCAATTTAATCTAGATCCTAGTCAAATGCATGTATCATGATATGCATGAACAACCATGACAGATAGTTTGGAAAATAAATGTAGCAGTGTACAAATATTTGTAGTAAATAATTACCAAAAAAAGAAAGAAAAAAAAAGTAACAAAACCCGCACAACAACCCCCCCCTCCCCACCCAAAACAAAAAATGTTCCTTTAGTTTTTTAATACCCATATTTATAGCACATGTGTTATATAATACTGACCTCTCTCTCTCCCCCCCCCCCCCCCCCCCAGTTGAACATGTTTATTAAATATCTCCCATACTGACTTACTTTCTGTCTTGAAACAGTTTTGTGATGGGCAGGATGTAGCCCAGTGGTATAGTGCTTGCTCGATGTGCAGTCGGTCTGGGATCGATCCCTGTCGGTGGGCCCATTGGGCTATTTCTCATGCCAGACAGTGCACCACGACAGGTATATCAAAGGCCATGGTATGTACTACCCTGTCTGTGGGATGGTGCATATAAAAGATCCCTTGCTGCTAATCAAAAAGAGTACCCCATGAAGTGGTGACAGCGGGTTTCCTCTCAATCTGTGTGGTCCTTAACCATATGTCTGACACCATATAACTGTAAATAAAATGTGTTGAGTGTGTCGTTAAATAAAACTTCTTTTTTTTTGTGACAGCATGATCATGACTGGTTATGATTTAATGAACAAGGAAACTGGCCAATAATGGTTATTATTTTTGATTAAAGAATTTGGAGTATTGTCATTTGAATATCCATAAAAGTTTATTTTGTTTAACAAAACTACTAGAGCACATTGATTAATTAATCATCAGCTATTGGATATCAAACATTTGGTAATTCTGACATGTAGTTATCAAAGAAAATCTGCTACAGTTTTTTAATGCAGCAAGGGATCTTCTATATGTACTTTTCAACAGACAGGAAATCACATACCATTGCCTTTGACCAGTTGTGGCCTGCACGGGTTTGAATATCCATAAAGTGACACAAACACAGTGGAAGCAAGTAGACATTGGGGGCTGACTGAGATTGAGGGTGCAAAGCAAAATTTCTAGGGGATTCGGGGGCATGCTTCCCTATACATTTAGAACACTAGATGTCCTCAAATGCAATTTCCTGTATTCTACAAGTAAAATTCTTCTCTGCCTTCAGATTTACTATCAATATGTTTTTATTCCGAATTATTGCCTCCTTGCTCCACAGTGCCTGTGACATTTATGTATTCTGGATTACTTGACTCCAAATTAACGAAGTTTAATTGTATACAACATGTATTCCTGATTGTATGAACACATCAACTGTTAACAGATTTTTCTCTCAAACATGATGGGGTTTTTTTATAAGTAAATCACTGCTTGCATTTGACTATATTCAGCCAATATGTTAAATTTCACAAAGCTGTTCTTCAATTATTAATAGATACTGGTACAATTCTTGCTCAAAACAAAAGGTGATAATATTTATTAGCTCAAATGGACATATTTTTGATGAGTAGAGAGAAGATGTAATAAGTATAGGTATTTTTCTTCCAATGAATAAAATGGCTCCACAGGCACCCACTTGGTTATACAGGCCAACATATTATAATATATATTCATGATTATCATTGGTAGAATATGTAATAGTATAGTCATCATCTGTTGCAATGTTTGTTAATTAGACAATTCAGATTTGTTATAACTTTTCATACCTAGTAATAATGTTATGTGATTTCTCTTAAAATTGAATTTTAGACTCACAGAAGCTCACAAAGTGATGATTAGGGTTATCAGAAAAATTAAATTTTTTGCTGCAAGAAGAAAATTTCAGGTATGTTTTTTTCCGTCACTTCAGTTTTAAAATGGTCTGGATAAGCCAAATTTTGAGCTTCGCTTTGTTTGTCAGTGGAGATTTTTGATATGTCATTATCATCATCAACCTGTTGTTTATCAACCTGTCATTGTTTCCGAGTTTTAATTGGATAATTTTCAAACTCTGTAACAGTGAAATTTGATAATTTTAGAATATGATTAAAACATTTTTTATCTCTTTTCCACTTCTTGTTTAAAACTTTTAACTCATCCAACATCTCCAAACTGCATCACATTTCAAAGGCAATCACATAAAGAAGATCCAAGTGGATCTTGTAAATTTCTTTGAGGCAGTTGCTTGACGAGGTCCGACTAACTGATAAAAAGTTAACCACTAATCTGTGAATATGTTTAGTTGCTGGCTATTGATAGATAACATGATTAATATGCTTCGTATAGGATAAAAATAAATCTGTTATGTCTGCAGTTTTTATTACACAATTACATCTTTAACCAACAATCTGTGAATATGTTTAGTTGCTGACTATTGATAGATAACATGATTAATATGCTTGGTATAGGATAAAAATAAATCTGTTATGTCTGCAGTTTTTATTACACAATTACATCTTTAACCAACAATCTGTGAATATGTTTAGTTGCTGGCTATTGATAGATAACATGATTAATATGCTTGGTATAGGATAAAAATAAATCTCTTATATCTGCAGTTTTTATTACATAATTACATCTGTCTTGTTAATTTCATTTTTTGTGTGAATTTCAGCAAGCTCGTAAACCTTATGATGTGCGAGATGTTATAGAACAATACTCTCAGGGACACTTAAACATGATGGTTAGAATAAAGGAACTTCAAAGAAGGTAACTTTACATTCATAACAAAAAGGATGAATTAAATTCGTGTACCTAGCTGTTCAGATACAATTTTTTATTTATAACAATAAATTATTTTATTTTGTTTAATGTATATATATTTATTTGTTCATTATTCTTATCATTAGCTTTATTATTGCTGGGTCACCAGACTGTGTTTATGTGTATATAATAATTATATGTATACATCGTATGTAAGCACGGTAATAAAGCATTTTTTATTGTATTGTATTATAATTTTGATCAATATATAACAATTCTTGTTTTTCACACTGTATCATTGCTAGGAGCACTTTGAGAGATAAGAGATTGTTATTTGTGATCATTACGTTTTTCAGAATCATTGTACTTTTGCCATTACCATATATATATAACAACTATATCTTAATAACAAAATGGATCAGGCATTGCACTCAAATGTTAATACAATGGTATGAATTCTTGACATCATTTTACTTTAGAAAAATTACTTAAATGGTTCGCATACATGTACCTAGGATATGAAAATAAACAGGTTTTTTTTTTATTCTATTAAATTATTTAAGTACCTTAAGCTATTCTTCAAGAAATTTAGATATTAATGATGTACATTTGTACACACACTAGAGATTCTCAATACATAAGTTATGTGCTTCATCTGGCTGTTTGTGATTCAGGCTAAAGAAAATATTATGAAGCTTAATGTATCTGAAAATTGTAAAATCTTTCAGGTTAGATCAAACAATAGGTAAACCGCTGTATTATGGGACAGCAAAAGACAAGGAGAAAATGACCCTTTACTCACGAATAATGCGGGTAGAATCTCAGGTACGTATTGTTGTAAATACTCTCTGCTCATCAGTATAGACCCTTCTCGTAATAGGGTGCTTTACATGTGGCAATAACTGGAACTACATGTACAGACTTGTGATGTCAGAGAGGGATGAGTGAACTGAAATGCTATGCAAACACAAATAACTGGGGGTTTTCTGCTTCACAAGAATGGCTTATTTGATGCACATAAGCATGATGTCACACACTGTGGTGGCCATCTTTATGCGAAGTGTCTATATTTTTAAAGCATTAGTATGTGTTCACCCTATGATGTCACATACACACTGTGGCGGCCATCTTTATGCAAAGGGTCTATAGTTTGAAACATTAGTATGTGTTCACCCTATGATGTCAAATGCTGTGGTGGCCATCTTTTTGTGAAGGGTCTATAGTTTTAAAACATTAGTATGTGTTCACCCTATGATAACACTTTTATTTTTCTTCTTACGTCAAACCAAACTGAAATTATTTACAAAATAAATTTTTATAGAATGATGGGATGGACTATAGGTCTGTCACACTGGGGCAAATAGACAAGGATAATTTCAGAAATAATGTTGAAATCCCCACCAGACACAAAACAATTATTCCGGTGTTTTCTCCTCCACATGATCCTTTATGAAACAGCCTTAAGATCATTAGTGATCAGTTAAAATTTTGTTTTGTTTAACGACACCACTAGAGCACATTGATTTTTTAGTAATCATCGGCTATTGAATGTCAAACATATGGTAATTTTTACATATAGTCATACAGTGGAAATCCATTACAGTTTTCAACTAGTAGCAAGGGATCTTTTATATGCAACATCCCACAGACAGGATAGCACATACCATGGCCTGTGATACCAGTCGTGTTAGTAAACAGAGAAAGTTGCATAACTATCAAAGTAATAGGTCAGCATCAGTGTTGATGTTTAGTTTGAAAACATTTTTGCTATACTCATTATATGATTATATATTGTTGTTTTGTTTTTAAACTGAAACAGTTAGTTCATCTGTTTCAGTTGAATCAACTGGATTCAAAAATGGACAGTATGTTGGACCTTATGAAAATGCTTGTCAGATCACAACTAAAAGAAGAGAATAAGGACAGTGCAAGAGAGGATAACTCTTAGCAAATTCTACTCACATATCATGTTGTAATGTTGAAGATTTGCTGACTGAGAAATCTTTTACATGATATACCCGTGTCAATCTGTGATATAGATACACTGAGACAATTGTATTGCATACAAAACTTAAGAAAGTCGACATATGCAAACAAAACGTTCCAAGATATGATCTCAATGTACCTTGGATGAAGAAAGAAGAGATATATAATACACCATGGTCTAATATATATATATATATATATATATACATATGTGTGTTTAATATTTTAGTCTAAGTATGGTTGTATGGATACAAACAGATCTCACTACATGTATGTGACTGTCATTCTGGCCAGTAAGTGGAATGTGCATTGTCAACAGATACCAGGAATACACTGTTCATGTTTTCACTGTCCAAGGATTCTTAATCAGCTTCAAGTTTACTGTGATTACATGTTTACAACAAGAATCAACATGCAGGACTTCAGTGGCACTGTACAGTTTTGAACATTAGCATTGTAGAAATGAGAAAACTTCAGTAAAGTTATAGGGATCAGACGACTTCAGTGACATTATAGAGATCATAAACTTTGGTGTCACTGCAGAAAAAGAAAGAGCATATAGAAAACAATATATGTTTGAAATCTTATTTCGTAGATTTTTTAAAATGTACTTTGCAAATGACAATGAGTATTACAGTGGTGAACTAATGTTCCAAGTCAGAATGCAAGAGATATCCCAACTTAGATATTTATTTTTTTAAATCAATGACATTTTATTAAATATATGTATTTTAAAACTATGTGTTTATTGCAATTTTAAAAAAGCATTTATACATTTCTTTTACCACAGTGTATGCCGGTATATAGATGTCAGTTTTGATAATGTATAATACTATTAAATTTGTTTAAAAAAAAGCATATTTTAAACATTTTTTTATTGTATTAACAGGACATTTTAGTTAATTTTTAACTGATAATGACCTATATCATAACTTATGTGTTTAATTTCATAATAGCACAAATATAATGACACATTTTATGGGATCAATTGAGTGCATGGTTACTAGCATTTCTGATTTGTGATGTCTTAAAATATTAGTTAGAAATATTATTCAAAATAATACTTTACTTGCATTCAACATTTATGACAAAAAAGGGTAATAATTAACAAATAGAATCCAAGATACAAACATTTATTGCATATCAATTAGAGACCTGTCTTTTCCACCACATTTAATGAAACACATGCTTTATTGTTTATCACATTTATGGGACATACATATTATGGTAAATGCCATGAATGCATACAATAAAAGTATTTTTATCTACTCTTAAGTGGCCTAATTCACAGAACTCGGTGGCGCAGTGGTTAAGCCATCAGACTACAGGCTGGTAGGTACAGGGTTCACAGCCCGGTACCGGCTCCAACCCAGAGCGAGTTCTTAAGGGCTCAAAGGGTAGGTGTAAGGCCACTACACCCTCTTCTCTCTCACTAACCACTAACCAACTAACAACTAACCCACTTTCCTGGACTGACAGCCCAGACAGCTGATGTGTGTGCCCAAGACAGCGTGCTTGAACCTTAATTGGATATAAGCACGAAAATAAGTTGAAATGAAATGAAAGTAGGAATTGCCCAACCCAAGTTACAGAAGCGGATTTTCCCTCGCTGAGGTGTCGTTGAAGAAATATTCCTTTATTTTCCTTTTTGTAACCTCATTTCAATAAGCTTCTATATTTACACATTATATGGTTGACTTACAAATAATTCAGTAAGATCATCACTTTTTGACTGTCTATTGATATTTTATGTGGAGTTAACAAGTTACGGGTGTCACAGATTGTTGGATTAATTGTCAAGGAAAAATCAGACCTGTTTGATTATATATAGTAACTGTCTGCATTACATATTTCATTTAGTATACACCAAATGATGAGAGCTAAGTGATTGGTGCCACACTTGCTGTGACGGCGGTGATCGGAACTTTCCGCTAATCATTGCCGCTTATCACCCAATGTGAATTAGCCTTAAGACATGGTATGACAAAATGGTGGGGCAACCAAACAAACTATCTTACTCTTTTTCTTCTTTTCTTTTTTAATTAAAACATGATCTTTTTTCCAAAACAGGTGTTATGTTTTGCTCAAGTCAAAGGCTAATAAGGTTGAACCAAACATAACATATATAATATGGTTTTTAACAAAATCAAAATAATATAATATAATAAAATACATTCATGTCACTTTCTGATTTAGTTTATTTAGTAAAAATCTTCAACAAAAAAAAATCTCAACTGTTTATAAATACAATAAAATACTAAATCTTATACTGTAACATTAAATCCTATATCCATAGAAAAATTATGATCAATTTAAATTTATAATTAAATCTAACAAATCTATAAATCCTGATCTCATAATTTGCTGGTACATGTATTTGTATGTAAATCCCAAATTTTACGAATAAAATATTAAATCTGTAATTGTCAATGTGCTGCATCCATAAATACTGTATCACAAAATAAGCATGTACATGTATACATATTTATTATTTATAAATTTCCACTTGACAAATCATATTTACAGATGTCAGCTTTTCCATATTTTCAGTTAACTGAACTATCCTGTGTTTTCAGTAATTGTTACGATGATTCCAGCCAACAGAGACTTTTAATGACTGATTATTAAATATATTTTTTAAAATAAAATATTAGTTATACAGTCATGTTTTTGATCATACTAGTGATTGCACTAGGTCAAACGTATTTTATTTCCTAATATATACTATGTTTTCGTACAAACAAAATTATTGGGATATTAAATTTAGTATAGGATACTTACCAATATTAGGACGATTACAAACACATTGCATATACAGATATTCTAAAGAAAATATATTTAATATGTAATATTAGTCATTAGGAAATCTTATTAGTTGAAAACATCTTACAATGTAGCAAACCTCGAGATAGTCCCTTTAAAGAGTTTTAAAATTACTATCATGGACCATTTTATCCTTACCAAGATGACAGAAATAAAAGAAAATTGTTCTGAAAACAAAGTCTGTAAATGGCAGTGCTTTTTC
The DNA here is from genome assembly GCF_016097555.1 of Gigantopelta aegis. Lineage (NCBI taxonomy): Eukaryota > Metazoa > Mollusca > Gastropoda > Neomphalida > Peltospiridae > Gigantopelta > Gigantopelta aegis. Next base: position 43,375,894 of record NC_054702.1, read on the forward strand.
AATACTTCCACACTTATTCTGCATCATCAAGTAGGTTTGGTATATAATTATTTCGCATTTTTTAATACATGTACTTTCTCTATTTTTAAAATGAGTAAAGGAATTGTTGCAATATGATACACCATATTATGTATTTGTTATATATGTTTAGTTTTGTAATCAAACTTTAAAATTATCAGTTATTTGTTAATTCAGCAGTGTTTATGTGCTTAGTGCTCAATTCTGGTCTGGTGCTTATAAAACTTTTAGAATCTAGATTCAAGATTCTAATAGTCTAAGATGTGAACACCATACAAACTGTATGCGTGTGATATCATTAAAGATTGAGTCTGGGCTCAGTTTTATAAGCATGAGTCCAGGTGACTTAATTCTTATATAAAACTTGGGAATTAAAGGGGATCTTTTGTTTTTGTGTGCTAACATTCACATGATTATATCCCTTTATATTTTGTCTCAGGTCAATTTGTTTTTCTACATCAGCCCTAAAACAAAATGATATGTTTCCGGGAATGTGCCAATTTTGTATTTGTATTAAATCAGGATACTTAGGTTGGTTATAAATTTATTTTTTATACTTAAATAATTCTGTAAGAACAAACAACATGAACAGATTTGAAAATTATTACAAATGTTAAGAAACTACAGGTACAAATGTTATTAAACTACAGGTAACACACACTGTATTTTACCAAATCCTTCCAAGATCAATTACAGGCTGTATAACCAGCCTCGGTGGTGTCGTGGTTAAGCCATCAGACATAAAGCTTGTAGGTACAGGGTTCGCAGCCCGGCACCAGCTCCCACCCAGAGCGAGTTTTAACGAATCAATGAGTAGGTGTAAGATCACTACACCCTCTTCCCATGTAGTGGCGACAGCGGGTTTCCTCTCAAAATCTGTGTGGTCCTTAACCATATGTCTGACGCCATATAACCGTAAATAAAATGTGTTGAGTGCATTGTTAAATAAAACATTTCTTTCTTTTTTTCTTTCCCTCTTCTTTCTCACTAATCACAAACCGACTGTTCTGGACAGACAGCCCAAATACCGGAGGTGTGTGCCCAGGCCAGCATGCTTAAACCTTAATTTAATATCATCACAAAAATATATTGAAATGAAATGAAAAAGCTGTATAACAAGTTTTGTGATGCAATAATTATTTTTAATTTAACTTTAAAAATTTGATATACATGTAGTTCTTTGGGCACTTAGGTCTGTTGAAATCTTATTCCTTAAAATACAACGGTTTTGTCTGGAACCTCACCATACAGGACTTGTTTTAGACAAATAATTCTGTTTGTCAGACTAAGATTTCCTGGTCTCCAATAGACATATGATAGATTGTTTTCTTTAATTTGTAACTCAAGTATAATTCATTATGTTGTGAAATGCTTGAAAGTTGTTCATGTGAAATGCCTAGTCAAAAGAAAATATTTGATCACTTCAATACCAATAGTTCTTCACATTTTTCTAGGGAAGGGTATGCAAGTAATCAGTTGAAAATGCTTGCATTAAATGGACATTCTTGAGTTTGCTGCTATTTTTAAGATGCTATCGACTAATAGAAAAGTTTGTTTTATTTAACGACGCCGCTAGAGCACATTGATTTTTTTATCTTATCATCGGCTATTGGATGTCAAACATATGGCTATCGACTAATAGAGACTGTTTAATGATTGTAATTACATATCAAATATATTTTTCTGCATAAAATATTAGTGTCTGTATATTAAACATGTTTCTGATCGTTCTAATATTTGTACTAGGTTAAATTTAATTTAAAACTCAAAAGGTTTGCTAAGCATTGTAACTGTAAGAGTATAATAAAGAACTCAAATCAGAGGATTCATCCCAGTTACATTACTTTTATTGTCCATATGATTCACACTACAATACAGTGCTTTGATAATCATATTAGTACTCAAATAGTATATTCTTCTACAGTTGTGGCATGTCAATGCTCAGGATATCCTTATGGTGAACTAACATTCTCGGTGCATTGTTTGTCTCGAGAGTGTTTTCATCATTAAAACCATCACATTTAAAATATTTCTGTGATGATAAAGTTAACAAGTCATGTACACCATATATTTCATCTAAATTAAATACATATCAATAACATTTACAGAATATAGGGCCTATAATACCTAGTGGATTGATTACATTAATCAATGAATATCAACAGGTATTTGAAAGACATTGGTTTTCATGTTATTTTAAAACAGAACGATGTGCTAGTTATTAAATATAGATTTAATAATATTATTAATGCTATGTTACTGTGCATGTTTTAAACTTATATCAAGGTCCTCTGAACACTCAATACTCAAACATTTGTAGCAAATCTATACCAAATTTACTTCACTAATAACCACCGGAATGATCACCCGTCAATGAATTCTACTTATGGGAAAACAAGGAAAGACAACTCTAGTGGTCAACTTCCTGTCACACTGTATGGGGTATTAGTCGTCAACTTCCTGACACACTGGATGGGGTATTAGTGGTCAACTTCCTGACACAATAAATGGGGGGGATTAGTGGTCAACTTCCTGACAAACTGGATGGGGTATGAGTGGTCAACTTCCTGACACAATAGATGGGGGATTAGTGGTCGGCTTCCTGATACACTGGATGGGGTATTAGTGTATTAGTGGTCGACTTCCTGACACACTGGATGGGGTATTAGTGGTCAACTTCCTGACACACTGGATGGGGTATGAGTGGTCGACTTCCTGACACAATAGATGGGGTATGAGTGGTCGACTTCCTGACACACTGGATGGGGTATGAGTGGTCGACTTCCTGACACACTGGATGGGGTATGAGTGGTCGACTTCCTGACACACTGGATGGGGTATGAGTGGTCGACTTCCTGACACACTGGATGGGGTATGAGTGGTCGACTTCCTGACACAATAGATGGGGTATGAGTGGTCGACTTCCTGACACACTGGATGGGGTATGAGTGGTCGACTTCCTGACACAATAGATGGGGTATGAGTGGTCGACTTCCTGACACACTGGATGGGGTATGAGTGGTCGACTTCCTGACACATTAGATGGGATATGAGTGGTCGACTTCCTGACACACTGGATGGGGTATGAGTGGTCGACTTCCTGACACAATAGATGGGGTATGAGTGGTCGACTTCCTGACACACTGGATGGGGTATGAGTGGTCGACTTCCTGACACACTGGATGGGGTATGAGTGGTCGACTTCCTGACACACTGGATGGGGTATGAGTGGTCGACTTCCTGACACAATAGATGGGGTATGAGTGGTCGACTTCCTGACACACTGGATGGGGTATGAGTGGTCGACTTCCTGACACACTGGATGGGGTATGAGTGGTCGACTTCCTGACACACTGGATGGGGTATGAGTGGTCGACTTCCTGACACACTGGATGGGGTATTAGTGGTCGACTTCCTGACACAATAGATGGGGTATGAGTGGTCGACTTCCTGACACACTGGATGGGGTATTAGTGGTCGACTTCCTGACAGACTGGATGGGGTATGAGTGGTCAACTTCCTGACACACTGGATGGGGTATTAGTGTATTAGTGGTCGACTTCCTGACACAATAGATGGGGAGATTAGTGGTCAACTTCCTGACACAATAGATGGGGAGATTAGTGGTCAACTTCCTGACACAATAAATGGGGGGGATTAGTGGTCAACTTCCTGACACAATAGATGGGGGGGATTAGTGGTCAACTTCCTGACAAACTGGATGGGGTATGAGTGGTCAACTTCCTGACACAATAGGTGGGGGATTAGTGGTCAACTCCTGACACACTGGATGGGGTATTAGTGTATTAGTGGTCAACTTCCTGACACAATAAATGGGGGATTAGTGGTCAACTTCCTGACACACTGGATGGGGTATTAGTGGTCAACTTCCTGACACAATAGATGGGGGATTAGTGGTCAACTTCCTGACACACTGGATAGGGGGATTAGTGGTCAACTTCCTGACACACTGGATGGGGGGATTAGTGGTCAACTTCCTGACACAATGGATGGGGGGATTAGTGGTTAACATCCTGACACACTGGATGGAGGAATTAGTGGTTAACTTCCTGACAAGATGGATGGGGGATTAGTGGTTAACTTCCTGACAAGATGGATAGGGGGGGGGGGATTAGTGGGTAACTTCCTAATAAGATGGATGTGGGATTAGTGGTTAACTTCCTGACACAATAGATGGGGGATTAGTGGTCAGTTTCCTGACACACTGGATATGGGGATTAGTGGTCAACTTCCTGACACACTGGATGGGGGATTAGTGGTCAACTTCCTGACACAATAGATGGGGGATTAGTGGTCAATTTCCTGACACACTGGATAGGGGGATTAGTGGTCAACTTCCTGACACACTGGATGGAGGAATTAGTGGTTAACTTCCTGACAAGATGGATGGGGGATTAGTGGTTAACTTCCTGACAAGATGGATGGGGGGGGGGGGGGGGGGTTAGTGGGTAACTTCCTAATAAGATGGATGTGGGATTAGTGGTTAACTTCCTGACACAATAGATGGGGGATTAGTGGTCAGTTTCCTGACACACTGGATATGGGGATTAGTGGTCAACTTCCTGACACACTGGATGGGGGATTAGTGGTCAACTTCCTGACACAATAGATGTGGGATTAGTGGTCAATTTCCTGACACACTGGATAGGGGGATTAGTGGTCAACTTCCTGACACAATAGATGGGGGATTAGTGGTCAACTTCCTGACACACTGGATAGGGGGATTAGTGGTTAACTTCCTGACACAATGGATGGGGGAATTAGTTGTTAACTTCCTGACACACTGGATAGGGGGATTAGTGGTTAACTTTCTGACAAGATGGATGGGGGGGATTAGTTGTTACCTTCCTGTCACACTGGATGGGGGGATTAGTGGTTAACTTCCTGACACACTGGATGGGGGGATTAGTGGTCAACTTCCTGACACAATGGATGGGGGGATTAGTAGTTAACTAGTAGTAGGATTAGTGGTTAACTTCCTGACAAGATGGATAGGGGATTAGTGGTGAACTTCCTGACAAGATGGAGGGGGGGGGGGATTAGTGGGTAACTTCCTGATAAGATGGATGGGGGATTAGTGGTTAACTTCCTAACACAATGGATGGGGGGATTAGTGGTTAACTTCCTAACACAATGGATGGAGGGATTAGTGGTTAACTTCCTAACACAATGGATGGGGGATTAGTGGTTAACTTCCTGACATAATGGATGGGGAGATTAGTGGTTAACTTCCTGACACAATGGATGGGGGGGGGAATTGGTTGTTAACTTCCTGACAGTGGATGGGGGGATTAGTGGTCAACTTCCTGACAAGATGGATGGGGGGGGGGGGGATTAGTGGGTAACTTCCTGATAAGATGGATGGGGGATTAGTGGTTAACTTCGTAACACAATGGATGGGGGGGATTAGTGGTTAACTTCCTAACACAATGGATGGGGGGATTAGTGGTTAACTTCCTAACACAATGGATGGGGGGATTAGTGGTTAACTTCCTAACACAATGGATGGGGGGGGGATTAGTGGTTAACTTCCTGACATAATGGATGGGGGGATTAGTGGTTAACTTCCTGACAAGATGGATGGTGGGGGGGATTAGTGGGTAACTTCCTGATAAGATGGATGGGGGATTAGTGGTTAACTTCCTAACACAATGGATGGGGATGGATTAGTGGTTAACTTCCTAACACAATGGATGGGGGGATTAGTGGTTAACTTCCTAACACAATGGATGGGGGGGGATTAGTGGTTAACTTCCTGACATAATGGATGGGGGGATTAGTGGTTAACTTCCTGACACAATGGATGGGGGGGGGATTGGTTGTTAACTTCCTGACACAGTGGATGGGGGGGATTAGTGGTCAACTTCCTGACACAATGGATGGGGGGGATTAGTGGGTAATTCCTGACACAATGGATGGGGGATTAGTGGTCAACTTCCTGACATGATAGAAAAGGGAATTAGTGGTCAACTTCCTGACACAATGGATGGGGGGATTAGTGGGTAACTTCCTGACACAATGGATGGGGGATTAGTGGGTAACTTCCTGACACGATGGATGGGGGGGGGGGGGGATTAGTAGTTAACGTCCTGACACAATGGATGGGGGTTTTATTTGCTGACACATGGTCCCTTATTTCTTTCCATCAGTATATAATGTAATAGTTGCCTTAATAAAGAGCCTAGATATACTGATGGAAAGAAATAAGGGAACACATCAAATTAAAGAACAAATTTAATTCACTACTAGCGTAGTAATCTATATTTCATACCAAGTTGTAACGTGGGATTGAATGTCTGTAGTGTTGAATGTGCTGCCTATATGTTCCCAGTCAACTTCTGACAATATGAATTGATTTCTGATGCAGTCATTATTTCTTGTTGCTATCTGTGTGATCCTTTCTTTCCATCAGTATATTTAGAATGAATGTTTTATATATTCTATATTGGGCACTGTTGATACAGGCAACTATTTGTGGTTTCTATTAGGTACAGGCAAATTGTTGTGATATTATGTCTGTACCATAATGACTGAACTTCAGATATTAACATGAAAACACTGGTATTACATTTTGTCACACCTATAGTTATTAATGTATTTTATCTATGCACAGTTAAAATAAAAACAACCAGATGGGACTTTTATTTAAATTTTAAAGCTATTTTGAATAGTTCTTCTGTGAAATATTTCAAGTTGTTAAAGGCTGTCATTGAATTTTGTTAATATATAAGTTTTGTCAATGTGATTATTTGTATTTATATACCAACATTTGTACATGTTTCATTAATTAATTCACTGAGTAATAAATTTACACTGCAAATAAATATTGCTAAAAATTGTTTTCTTGTTTGTGAATAAGGATTTAATATTTTAAATTAGTGTATATTGTATGGAACCACCAGCATTTGCCAAAATATCTTCTTAATTGTGAACTATTCCAGAAATAGAAAGTTTTAACAGTCTAAAAACCCAGAATATTTCAGTCTATTCAGGTTTGAGTTTGATTGGGGTTTCTATTTGTTTCTGGTTATATATATATTTTTTTTTTTTTTTATGCTCGAGGTAATATTTATTATTTACATTTGTTTTGAACGTACTAACTTCACTGGTAACACAATGAAAACACATATTGAATAATAACTTAAACAAGGACAACAGATAGTATTATTCAATTTTATTAAATAATAAATTACTTCTGATTTTTTTTTTTAAAACAGAAGAAAATCTCTTAACATTATAAACATAGTACGACTACATCACAAGTGGGGTGAAATTGGCCATCACCATACATGTCTTTTTGTTCTGTTATGATGTGGTCCACTACTGGAGAAGAATTTAAAGAGGGAAAATTAGGTCCATTATATAAACAAGTTACAGAAACCATGTTTAAATGATGGGTAAACTGCAGTTCTAGGTACCAATTCTGTAGACACTACAGAATGTTATTAATTTTTATCAATTACACAGATTATTAAGATTGCAGCACATGCTGGTTTTATCAATTACACAGGTTATTAAGATTGCAGCACATGTTGGTTTTATCAATTACACAAGTTATTAAGATTGCAGCACATGTTGGTTTTATCAATTACACAGGTTATTAAGATTGCAGCACATGTTGGTTTTATCAGTTACACAGGCTATTAAGATTGCACCACATGTTGGTTTTATCTTGGGTTATTAAGATTGCACCACATGTTGGTTTTATCTCAGTCAGTGTTCTGGCACAAATCGCAGGCCTCTGAAAATTGCAAGAACGATCATTTCGTTCGCGCGTTGCTCATGCAAACCTAATTTTGTATAACCTATTTTTGGTTCACGTGAAATTTTGATCACCATTTACTTGGATACAACGGGTTATGCAAAAAGTAACTGGGTTACCTGGATTTATTTCTGTGTAACCAATAAATGGGTCACACAGATTTTCAATTCTCAGATACCCGAGATCGTGGTACCCCGTTCACTTTGCTTCGACCGGTGGTCACATTCCATCAGTACAAAGAGTGAACGCAGGATTACATAACTCTGATAACTTCAGTATTTCCTCTTTCCAGTCGACTGGTGGTCACGTTCCATCAGTACAAAGAGTGAACGCAGGATTATATAACTCTGATAACTACAGTATTTCCTCTTTCCAGTCGACTGGTTGTCACGTTCCATCAGTACAAAGAGTGAACGCAGGATTACATAACTCTAATAACTTCAGTATTTCCTCTTTCCAGTCGACTGGTTGTCACATTCCATCAGTACAAAGAGTGAACGCAGGATTACATAACTCTGATAACTTCAGTATTTCCTCTTTCCAGTCGACTGGTGGTCACGTTCCATCAGTACAAAGAGTGAACGCAGGATTACATAACTCTGATAACTTCAGTATTTCCTCTTTCCAGTCGACTGGTGGTCACGTTCCATCAGTACAAAGAGTGAACGCAGGATTATATAACTCTGATAACTACAGTATTTCCTCTTTCCAGTCGACTGGTGGTCACGTTCCATCAGTACAAAGAGTGAATGCAGGATTACATAACTCTGATAACTACAGTATTTCCTCTTTCCAGTCGACTGGTGGACACATTCCATCAGTACAAAGAGTGAACGCAGGATTACATAACTCTGATAACTTCAGTATTTCTTCTTTCCAGTCGACTGGTGGTCACGTTCCATCAGTACAAAGAGTGAACGCAGGATTATATAACTCTGATAACTTCAGTATTTCCTCTTTCCAGTCGACTGGTGGACACGTTCCATCTGTACAAAGAGTGAACGCAGGATTACATAACTCTGATAACTTCAGTATTTCCTCTTTCCAGTCGACTGGTGGTCACGTTCCATCAGTACAAAGAGTGAACGCAGGATTACATAACTCTGATAACTTCAGTATTTCTTCTTTCCAGTCGACTGGTGGTCACGTTCCATCAGTACAAAGAGTGAACGCAGGATTATATAACTCTGATAACTACAGTATTTCCTCTTTCCAGTCGACTGGTGGTCACGTTCCATCAGTACAAAGAGTGAATGCAGGATTACATAACTCTGATAACTACAGTATTTCCTCTTTCCAGTCGACTGGTGGACACGTTCCATCAGTACAAAGAGTGAACGCAGGATTACATAACTCTGATAACTTCAGTATTTCTTCTTTCCAGTCGACTGGTGGTCACGTTCCATCAGTACAAAGAGTGAACGCAGGATTATATAACTCTGATAACTTCAGTATTTCCTCTTTCCAGTCGACTGGTGGACACGTTCCATCTGTACAAAGAGTGAACGCAGGATTACATAACTCTGATAACTTCAGTATTTCCTCTTTCCAGTCGACTGGTTGTCACGTTCCATCAGTACAAAGAGTGAACGCAGGATTACATAACTCTGATAACTTCAGTATTTCTTCTTTCCAGTCGACTGGTGGTCACGTTCCATCAGTACAAAGAGTGAACGCAGGATTACATAACTCTGATAACTACAGTATTTCCTCTTTCCAGTCGACTGGTGGTCACGTTCCATCAGTACAAAGAGTGAATGCAGGATTACATAACTCTGATAACTACAGTATTTCCTCTTTCCAGTCGACTGGTGGACACGTTCCATCAGTACAAAGAGTGAACGCAGGATTACATAACTCTGATAACTTCAGTATTTCTTCTTTCCAGTCGACTGGTGGTCACGTTCCATCAGTACAAAGAGTGAACGCAGGATTATATAACTCTGATAACTACAGTATTTCCTCTTTCCAGTCGACTGGTGGTCACGTTCCATCAGTACAAAGAGTGAATGCAGGATTACATAACTCTGATAACTACAGTATTTCCTCTTTCCAGTCGACTGGTGGACACGTTCCATCAGTACAAAGAGTGAACGCAGGATTACATAACTCTGATAACTTCAGTATTTCCTCTTTCCAGTCGACTGGTGGTCACGTTCCATCAGTACAAAGAGTGAACGCAGGATTATATAACTCTGATAACTACAGTATTTCCTCTTTCCAGTCGACTGGTTGTCACGTTCCATCAGTACAAAGAGTGAACGCAGGATTACATAACTCTGATAACTTCAGTATTTCCTCTTTCCAGTCGACTGGTGGTCACGTTCCATCAGTACAAAGAGTGAACGCAGGATTATATAACTCTGATAACTACAGTATTTCCTCTTTCCAGTCGACTGGTGGTCACGTTCCATCAGTACAAAGAGTGAATGCAGGATTACATAACTCTGATAACTACAGTATTTCCTCTTTCCAGTCGACTGGTGGACACATTCCATCAGTACAAAGAGTGAACGCAGGATTACATAACTCTGATAACTTCAGTATTTCTTCTTTCCAGTCGACTGGTGGTCACGTTCCATCAGTACAAAGAGTGAACGCAGGATTACATAACTCTGATAACTTCAGTATTTCTTCTTTCCAGTCGACTGGTGGTCACGTTCCATCAGTACAAAAAGTGAACGCAGGATTATATAACTCTGATAACTTCAGTATTTCCTCTTTCCAGTCGACTGGTGGACACGTTCCATCTGTACAAAGAGTGAACGCAGGATTACATAACTCTGATAACTTCAGTATTTCCTCTTTCCAGTCGACTGGTTGTCACGTTCCATCAGTACAAAGAGTGAACGCAGGATTACATAACTCTGATAACTTCAGTATTTCTTCTTTCCAGTCGACTGGTGGTCACGTTCCATCAGTACAAAGAGTGAACGCAGGATTATATAACTCTGATAACTACAGTATTTCCTCTTTCCAGTCGACTGGTGGTCACGTTCCATCAGTACAAAGAGTGAATGCAGGATTACATAACTCTGATAACTACAGTATTTCCTCTTTCCAGTCGACTGGTGGACACGTTCCATCAGTACAAAGAGTGAACGCAGGATTACATAACTCTGATAACTTCAGTATTTCCTCTTTCCAGTCGACTGGTGGTCACGTTCCATCAGTACAAAGAGTGAACGCAGGATTATATAACTCTGATAACTTCAGTATTTCCTCTTTCCAGTCGACTGGTGGACACGTTCCATCTGTACAAAGAGTGAACGCAGGATTACATAACTCTGATAACTTCAGTATTTCCTCTTTCCAGTCGACTGGTTGTCACGTTCCATCAGTACAAAGAGTGAACGCAGGATTACATAACTCTGATAACTTCAGTATTTCTTCTTTCCAGTCGACTGGTGGTCACGTTCCATCAGTACAAAGAGTGAACGCAGGATTATATAACTCTGATAACTACAGTATTTCCTCTTTCCAGTCGACTGGTGGTCACGTTCCATCAGTACAAAGAGTGAATGCAGGATTACATAACTCTGATAACTACAGTATTTCCTCTTTCCAGTCGACTGGTGGTCACGTTCCATCAGTACAAAGAGTGAACGCAGGATTATATAACTCTGATAACTACAGTATTTCCTCTTTCCAGTCGACTGGTGGTCACGTTCCATCAGTACAAAGAGTGAATGCAGGATTACATAACTCTGATAACTACAGTATTTCCTCTTTCCAGTCGACTGGTGGACACGTTCCATCAGTACAAAGAGTGAACGCAGGATTACATAACTCTGATAACTTCAGTATTTCCTCTTTCCAGTCGACTGGTGGTCACGTTCCATCAGTACAAAGAGTGAACGCAGGATTATATAACTCTGATAACTACAGTATTTCCTCTTTCCAGTCGACTGGTTGTCACATTCCATCAGTACAAAGAGTGAACGCAGGATTATATAACTCTGATAACTACAGTATTTCCTCTTTCCAGTCGACTGGTTGTCACGTTCCATCAGTACAAAGAGTGAACGCAGGATTACATAACTCTAATAACTTCAGTATTTCCTCTTTCCAGTCGACTGGTGGTCACGTTCCATCAGTACAAAGAGTGAACGCAGGATTACATAACTCTGATAACTTCAGTATTTCCTCTTTCCAGTCGACTGGTGGTCACGTTCCATCAGTACAAAGAGTGAACGCAGGATTATATAACTCTGATAACTACAGTATTTCCTCTTTCCAGTCGACTGGTGGTCACGTTCCATCAGTACAAAGAGTGAATGCAGGATTACATAACTCTGATAACTACAGTATTTCCTCTTTCCAGTCGACTGGTGGACACATTCCATCAGTACAAAGAGTGAACGCAGGATTACATAACTCTGATAACTTCAGTATTTCTTCTTTCCAGTCGACTGGTGGTCACGTTCCATCAGTACAAAGAGTGAACGCAGGATTATATAACTCTGATAACTTCAGTATTTCCTCTTTCCAGTCGACTGGTGGACACGTTCCATCTGTACAAAGAGTGAACGCAGGATTACATAACTCTGATAACTTCAGTATTTCCTCTTTCCAGTCGACTGGTTGTCACGTTCCATCAGTACAAAGAGTGAACGCAGGATTACATAACTCTGATAACTTCAGTATTTCTTCTTTCCAGTCGACTGGTGGTCACGTTCCATCAGTACAAAGAGTGAACGCAGGATTATATAACTCTGATAACTACAGTATTTCCTCTTTCCAGTCGACTGGTGGTCACGTTCCATCAGTACAAAGAGTGAATGCAGGATTACATAACTCTGATAACTACAGTATTTCCTCTTTCCAGTCGACTGGTGGACACGTTCCATCAGTACAAAGAGTGAACGCAGGATTACATAACTCTGATAACTTCAGTATTTCTTCTTTCCAGTCGACTGGTGGTCACGTTCCATCAGTACAAAGAGTGAACGCAGGATTATATAACTCTGATAACTACAGTATTTCCTCTTTCCAGTCGACTGGTGGTCACGTTCCATCAGTACAAAGAGTGAATGCAGGATTACATAACTCTGATAACTACAGTATTTCCTCTTTCCAGTCGACTGGTGGACACGTTCCATCAGTACAAAGAGTGAACGCAGGATTACATAACTCTGATAACTTCAGTATTTCCTCTTTCCAGTCGACTGGTGGTCACGTTCCATCAGTACAAAGAGTGAACGCAGGATTACATAACTCTGATAACTTCAGTATTTCCTCTTTCCAGTCGACTGGTTGTCACGTTCCATCAGTACAAAGAGTGAACGCAGGATTACATAACTCTGATAACTTCAGTATTTCCTCTTTCCAGTTGGTACCGGTTGTGGAGTCTATCTTCTCCTAAAGTTTTGATCAGATAGTTTTGAAATTTGGTATTACCAGTATGATTCTCTGGGGTAGTCTTCACAAACTAATAGCGACTTTTGAATTTGTGAATTTTTATTAAATTGAAACATTTTAAATAGAAATTTAACATTGAAAATTTGAAAGTCTACCTTCTACTAGAGTTTGATTGGATAGTTCTGAAATGTAGTGTAAGTATTCTCAGGGACAGTCTTCACAAATTAATTGAGAGATACTGTAGATCCTGAAATTAATGTGTCCCTAAATTAATGCAAGTGACGGTAGGCAGACTAAAATGCGACATGAAATTAATGCGATTGGCCTCCTTTTGAAATATTATTTTCCTAACAAGACATGTCTGTTTACTTTGCTAAAAGCTATTCACATGTGATGGACCGTATCGGCATTTTTGGATTATTGGACAATTAGTCTGTTTCGCCTTGCATTGTGCTCCAGTTGTTTTAATCTTTGTTGTTTTAATAGTGTGTGACACATAATTTGCTGGACTAATGCAGGACAAAACAGAGAAATAAATGTGTCATATTATCAATGTGAATAACACAAACTCTCATTAATATTATAATCACATTAATTTCAGGATCTACAGTATTTTGGAAGTTTTACATTTTTATTAAACTGAAACTTTATAAGTCTATCTGAAACTTGTTACTATGTTTCTCTGGGTCAGTCTTCACAAACTAATAGAGAGATATTGTGGAATTTGTGGTCTTTACAAATGAATGATTATTTACTGAAATTTGAATATTTAAAATTAATTAGCAGAGCTCTATAGACCTATACACCTCTTGGTCCTTTTCATTTTTTAAATATTTTTAAAAGAGTCGTATAACTACTAATCAATGCTACATATCTATCCACAAATTATAATATATTTAATCATTCACTCATTCACTCATTCATTCATTCATTCATTCATTCATTCATTCACTATTCACTATTATTTATATCACAGTCACATACAACTTCTTTTCAAATGTCTGGTATTTAAAAATATTTATTTATTTATTTATTTTCTCTTCACTGACATCCAATAGCCGATGATTAATAAATCAATGTGCTCTAGTGGTGCCATTAAACAAAACAAACAAAGTATTTACTCTTCACTATTAATCATATTATTTGTATCACAATAACAGTCAGCTACAACTTCATTTACAATCTGGTATTTCTGAAACAAAGATTAATGTGCTTCTTTTCACTTCACCATTTTAATTATTTCAGCCCATTCCTTGCTCTTTTTACCTTTGTTAATTTTCTAATAGTAGCAGCAGCTTTTCTTCCAACAATTTAGGTACATTATTATTGCCTCATGAGTTTTTATCGAAGGGACCATCCTGAGTTTGTAGCTATCTTATCATGATGTTGGCTTAGCTAGTCTATAATCTCTATAAAAAATTAAAACTTACACATTTCTTAGTCTACATATTTTTGCGATTAATATAAATATCAATGCAAAACATTTCTGACCATTCTGTTTTGTAGTAGCTAAAATTTTGTATGTATCATTTTATTTTTATTTCAGATAGTATAACACTTTACATTTAAATCATGGTAAGGTAAAATACTATCTGCATACACTTATGCAAAAAACAACAACGATACACACTAATATTATTTCAGCCCAAATCTAATATTTATTGTGTACAAAGCCAAAATGATGGGATTTTTTACATTAACAACAAAATTGTTTTCATTTTGTGGTAAGCATCTCTGATAAGTATTCCTTGGAATTAGATACAATAATTAATAATTGGACAATGATTGTATACTTCCCATAAGCGGTACAGTATAAAATCTGCCTACGAATTTATTGAAAATAACATGGAATTTCTTGTTTGCGGTGTGATCTTTTAAATATGCATTTACCAGATGCATTAATAAAAATTCACAGTTTAGTGTGTATTGTGTACCTGTCACAAGGTAACAATATCTTGACACATTATTTTCATGATTTACCGTAAATTTTACTCAAAATTAAATTTGTTTTTATTCATACCTTTTTGAGAACCAACATAAAAACCTAATATGGATTCATTCACATTTGTTGTGGAATGAAAATAGCCTACGTAATATGTTGAAGTTCATTGCATACATATAATTATTTAATTACAGGTAATTTAGTAATTCCGGAATACATGTTAAAGAAAAGACACTGTTTATTTTTGTACTGAATGAATGATACAGTCTTAAGAAGGCCTCCACCAGCACACAATTTTACTATTGCCATCTGCATATATAATACCGGGTAATCATTTATTCATTCATTCATTCAGATTTAGATTCCTGTAATTACATTCTTCAAGATACTCCTCTGTAGTGATAATTACACACAATGCTGTCAACTCAATTACAAACTCCAACCTCCATCGATGACAAATTCTTGACCAGTGATGAATGCGGACTGAAAAACAGAAGATAACGCACACTTAAAAACATGTACACCTCAGTTAAATGACAAGAGCATTGTTGAAAACATGTACACCTCAGTTAAATGACAAGAGCATTGTTGAAAACATGTACACCTCAGTTAAATGACAAGAGCATTGTTGAAAACATGTACACCTCAGTTAAATGACAAGAGCATTGTTGAAAACATGTACACCTCAGTTAAATGACAAGAGCATTGTTGAAAACAATCTTTGTTTGAAAACCAGTAAACACACAAGTCATAGTACTATGAAGGAGGTCTGTCATCACACTAGTATCTAGACTTTTGTCTGTAATCACACTAGTATCTAGACTTTTGTCTGTAATCACACTAGTATCTAGACTTTTGTCTGTAATCACACTTGTATCTAGACTTTTGTCTGTAATCACACTTGTATCTAGACTTTTGTCTGAAATCACACTAGTATCTAGACTTTTGTCTGTAATCACACTAGTATCTAGACTTTTGTCTGTAATCACACTAGTATCTAGACTTTTGTCTGTAATCACACTAGTATCTAGACTTTTGGACTCATGAGGCAGGACATAGCCCAGTGGTAAAGCACTCGCTTGATATGCGGTCGGTTTGGGATCAATCCCCATCTGTGGGCTCATTGGGCTATTTCTCGCTCCAGCCAGTGCACCACGACTAGTATATCAAAGGCTGTGGTATGTGCTGTCCTGTGTGGGATGATGCATATAAAAGATCCCTTGCTACGAATGGAAAAAAATGTAGTGGGTTTCCTCTCTAAGGCTATATGTCAGAATAACCAATTATTTGACATCCAATAGCCGATGATTAATAATCAATGTGCTCTAGTGGTGTCGTTAAACAAAACAAACTTTAACTTTTAACATTAGTCTATCTACCAATACTGTAGACACTATAGAATATTATTGTTACAGGTATCATTTATATGTTTCTTTTTATACATAAATAATAGATATCAATTTTGTAAATTATAATTCGACTCTTTTTGTAAGTAGCCTAGAAGGAAGTACAATTGATTTATGTTTTAGCTTTGACTTAAGATTGTGTCAAATTGTTTTGTTGATATCAAACATTTGTTTTAGGTAGGAGTCAAAAAGTGAGTGTTGTCAACTGTACAATGCCTACATTTTTTGGTAACAAAATAGGTTTAAGCATACTAGTATTTACAACTTTATTTTAATAAAAAGGCATATTATATGTCTTTAGATGTGTCTTTAGTCATAATATACATTAAATCAACAGCTGACCAGTTGTAGAAACTGATGATCAGTTACAAAATATTTACTTCCCATCACTAGTATCTCAGGTATGGAATTAATAGGGTTTTTTTTAACATAATACGAATTATAGCCTGTGTTTTAATGTGTACAATTGCACAAGATTACACTTTATTTAAAGACAAACCTCATCAGATGCCAAGTACAGAACCAGATGAGCAATTTCCTCTGCTGTTCCAAATCGACCCATTTTTTGACGGGCTATGAAATCCTTCCTAGCCTGAAATGTTAAAACAAATTAGATATATTAAATGGACACACAAATTCCTTGAGAAAATTGGAACTGCTCTACATAGTATTACTGGTACTTTAGAAATATTTAGATGACCTCACATATAATAAATAAAAAACTGAATTAAGAGAGAAAAATATAAGTGGTAGGTATTCACGTACTAGAAAAATAAAAATCTAATTCCAAAAATATTTATGTAAAATGATGGTAATATGAATAAATACCTGTTCAGGATTTGGCAAGGATGCTAATCTTTCATCCAGAGATGGTGTTTCTACTGTACCTACAATATTAATAAAATATTTAATAAATGTTCTAAAATTGTAACTAAAACTGAACCTTTGAAATTTATTATACATGTTATATATATACATGATAAAGCTATACAAAAAATTCAGGTCAATATCTCAAGGTCTTCTGAAAAAAAAAGTCTGGAAAACAAATTTTTATATCTCCTAAGTTCAAGGGCCATAACTCCATCACAAATGGGTAAATCAAGATGAAAGTCAAACCTGATCTATAACAGTACATGATAATGCTATACACAAAATCACAGCTCAATATCTCAAAGCATTCTAAACAAAACATCCGGAAAACTATATGTGGGACAGATGGACAGACAGACAGACAGACGGATGGACAGAAGGACGGAGATGAAATCTATAGTCACTTCTGGTTGGACCGGTAGGGGACTAATAAACAAAATTAGGGTGAAATTAACTAATACATAAATAGTTTTTGTCAGAAAATGTTATGATTTGGAATATATTCTACTTATTCCATTTTGGGATAAATAAATTGTTTGTGTTCATCGTATACAAATGTATCTAAATAATTCACATGCATAGGCATACGGGTTCCCATTTTTGTAGGGGGCAGGCTGGTGTTTGCCCGAATTAAATGAAAATGACTGAATCTGGATAACAACATTTATTCATATTAGTATTACATGTACTATCAAACACCTATATATAGGGTTGCAAACAAAACACTATGCATTAATACTGATTAGAACTAATTTTGAAGATAGAATGATGGAAATACATGGTAAAAAGGTCTCAGGTTAACACATTTTGCCTGAATATCTCTATACTTTTTGCCCGAATTTGAGGTTTTGCTTCAGCCATGCAGACTTGTATAGCCTCCTGAACAGTATTCCACCACATCATTGTAATAGCTACTCACTGTTTGTCAGTAAATCACCTCTAACTATACACACAATTCAAATCACAAATTAAATGTAGCCGGGACAGTATTTTAAAATCTTAAGTAATTGAAGTCTGTTTATGTAATTTATGCCCAATCTTAAGTATCCGAAGACTGTTTACATGATTTATATCCAATCTTAAGTATCCAAAGACTGTTTACATGATTTATATCCAATCTTAAGTATCCGAAGACTGTTTACATGATTTATATCCAATCTTAAGTATCCAAAGACTGTTTACATGATTTATATCCAATCTTAAGTATCCGAAGACTGTTTACATGATTTATATCCAATCTTAAGTATCCAAAGACTGTTTACATGATTTATATCCAATCTTAAGTATCCGAAGACTGTTTACATGATTTATATCCAATCTTAAGTATCCAAAGTCTGTGTACCTGATTTATACCGAAGTCTGTTTACGTGATTTATGCCCAATCTTAAGTATCCAAAGTCTGTTTACATGATTTATACTGAAGTCTGTTTACATGATTTATACCCATTCTTAAGTATCCAAACTCTGTTTACGTGATTTATACCAAAGTCTGTTTAGGTGATTTATACCTAATCTTAAGTATCTGAAGTCTGTTTATGTGATTTATACCTAATCTTAAGTATCCAAAGTCTGTTTACATGATTTATACTGAAGTCTGTTTATGTGATTTATACCCAATCTTAAGTATCCAAACTCTGTTTACGTGATTTATACCGAAGTCTGTTTAGGTGATTTATACCTAATCTTAAGTATCTGAAGTTTGTTTAGGTTATTTATACCCAATCTTAAGTATCTGAAGTCTGTTTAGGTGATTTATACCTAATCTTAAGTATCTGAAGTCTGTTTATGTGATTTATACCTAATCTTAAGTATCCAAACTCTGTTTACGTGATTTATACCGAAGTCTGTTTAGGTGATTTATACCTAATCTTAAGTATCTGAAGTCTGTTTATGTGATTTATACCTAATCTTAAGTATCCAAAGTCTGTTTACGTGATTTATACCAAAGTCTGTTTATGTGATTTATACCTAATCTTAAGTATCCAAACTCTGTTTACGTGATTTATACTGAAGTCTGTTTAGGTGATTTATACCCAATCTTAAGTATCCAAACTCTGTTTATGTGATTTATACTGAAGTCTGTTTATGTGATTTATACCAAAGTCTGTTTATGTGATTTATACCCAATCTTAAGTATCTGAAGTCTGTTTATGTGATTTATACCGAAGTCTGTTTATGTGATTTATACCTAATCTTAAGTATCCAAAGTCTGTTTAAGTGATTTATACCGAAGTCTGTTTATGTGATTTATACCTAATCTTAAGTATCCAAACTCTGTTTACGTGATTTATACCGAAGTCTGTTTATGTGATTTATACCCAATCTTAAGTATCCAAACTCTGTTTACGTGATTTATACCGAAGTCTGTTTATGTGATTTATACCTAATCTTAAGTATCTGAAGTCTGTTTATGTGATTTATACCCAATATTAAGTATCCGAAGTCTGTTTACGTGATTTATACCGAAGTCTGTTTATATGATTTATACCCAATCTTAAGTATCCAAAATCTGTTTACATGATTTATACCTAATCTTAAGTATCCGAAGTCTGTTTACATGATTTATACCTAGGTACCCGACTGCTCAGATATGTGAATATATCTGCATAACCAGTGAGTTAGCTGACCCTAACACATAATATTATGTACTATGGTTCTGTACTATACTAACATTACAAATGCATTTTTAAAAAGTCATTTTGCAACAAAGCAATATTTTTCAACTGATTTCGTAGCAATATCTGTACAGTATTTCAAAATGTTAAGTAACCAAAATGCCCAGAAGTCGGTTCACATGATTTTTACCTAGGTAACCGACTGTATGGGTAGATGACTTATATCTGTGTAAACTAGTCAATTAACTCAAACTTGCATTGAACTTACATCTTAATGACAGTGTTTACAGCAGATACTGAAATTTAAAAAATCTTATTATAAAATTACAGAGAGGCATAAATGCAAACTCTTTAAACTAAATGACGTCATTCTGTGTTTGCCAACTAGTGATGACATTGGTTTGTGAGTGCCAAATCGTCCAAAATAATATTGTAGGTTACATCAATTCATGATAACTTCTCACTGAGAAATTATGATTTTGATTTCCCTGGTATGAGTGCCAGTTAGGATAACAGAAAGCCAGTAAGCAAGGTGGAGTTAGCATCAGAGAATGGCACACTGCATGTATTCCACCAAATCACACAGAACACTGCTCTCATGACAATCAATTGAAATTGTTACAACTCCTTTTCTCAGTCAACTTCAGCACACAAAACTTGGTCTGATAGTGAGGTAAACTCCACCATGTCATACAATCTCCATATGACACTGGGTATTTCAGTTTGTTTTTGTTTTTTTCATGTGTGCAGACGTCTAGGTTATAAATGGAAGATTCATACTTGGTACTTCAACTTGGTACTGCTAACTAATTTTAAATCTGGCATATTTGTCATGGATGTCTTTGCACTACGTTGGCATTTAAAAAATTGGCCAAATGTCTTTAAGACTGGAAAACCATTGAGAAGTATTCATGTTTGACAAAAAACAACAACAAACAATTCTGGTGAATTATAACTTAATGTTATTTGTCAGTCTTTAGAAAGATTGTTTTTTCTATTATTAATAATTGTTTTAGGATGATTTTCTAATTATCAAATACCACACTATAATCAACTCACCAACAACCACAACGAGGTATCATTAGGTCGTTCATTATAGAAGATGTCTCTATGAAACATTTTACTGTATGAAAATGGTGGATTTTCTGACCTGGACAAATGCTGTTGGCACGGATGTTGTGTTTTACAAAGTCTACAGCCAGCGATTTTGTAAAGCCTATCACAGCAGCCTTTGTAACACCATACACAAATCTGTTAGCGGCACCTGTAACAGCAAATAAAACCCCCACAAGATAATAGTAATAAATGCTCTTTGTAAAAGGATTTCACAATATTTTACAACATTACTGTATATAATTAAAGATTTTCTACCTTCAAATCTGATTCTAATGCAAGCTGGTTCTTAATGATTTGTACTGCCAAACCTGTGTTAAGCTATTGAATACATATACACAAAGATAGAAGTAATCCATTTAGTGTTAAGTATCCATTTAAGAAAATCTGTGTTCAGCTGTTGTCGGTATTGAAGATATACATAATACAAATGTATATATATATATATATATATGAAGGGTCCATGGGAATAACATACAATGTCACACTTTTGGTATTTTAATATAATTGAATTTAAATTTACAACTCTGTAGTAATGCAATTGTCAAATATTTATACCTAAGCAAGCGTGTTTTGCCAACAACCCTTAATAGCCTACAATCATTAAAGAGTTTTAATTCATTGTGTCAATGTGACCTTGACATACACGATCTTTATACATTGACTCTCAGTTTGGACATCACAGGCTATTCCATTGTATTTTATTTTTACAACTCAACACTATTTTTATGTCATTATTTACTACTTTCTATTGATTGACCAAATTTGCCATAGTATAGTGCAATAATACAGTACTTAACTTGACCAAAAGTGAGGTGTATAATTATTACATGTTGAAAGTTTGCCAGTGTGACCTATTTTGATGTAATGTTATCGATTTCAACATAGCTAGCATGTCACTTCCTATTAAATGCATTTAAATACACTTATAATGAGCATATTATATTACTGGAATAGGTTGCAGTTACAAAATACATACTCTAAATATGAGTTAGAGTGGATAATTGACAAATGGTCTTCCTGGTTTTAAATGAATGACTGAATGTTTAACGACACCCCAGCACGAAAAAGACATCGGCTATTGGGCGTCAAACTACGGTAATGCAAATAAATAAAGTGATGATCAACATCAATATAAAAATTCAAGATTTAAACAAAAACAGTGTAAAGAACTGTGCAAAAACACAAATATCACAGATAGATACTGAATTTTACTCAAAACTTCAATTTTGTGCTGTATTGGCCATTCTCAAAGAAAATGTTACACCCTTGCACCACGATGAGGTTACAGCACGCGCAGGGGCTGGTTTTAAATGTACAGCACATTATGTTCTATAATACACAGTGCATGTCGATAAACACAAAATTAATGTACTTAGTCTGTATGTAAATCAACAAGCTGATGTTATTAAATAATCCTCTTTCTTCTCACCTGTGATAAATAACTGACATAAACTGACTACTTCTAAATGTAATTGGTGTATATCAAGGCTCAAAATTAATTTTGTGGAATGGGAAGCAATCCCTGCTTCTGACATTTTAATCTGGAATAAACTGATATAAACTTTACTCTCATTTGTTTTAGCAAATTTATACTAATATTTTGAGGGTTTTTTTTACAATATCTAATTTATTACTGGTCATTCTACTCCTAATGTCGACGTACAGTTGTCACTAATTAAGTAATTTCTTAATCTGACTAGTTGTACAATGTTTTAAGATGGCTAGCAAAATTTGCTAATGAAAGTGATTATCAGAAAGCATGTTGTATATTTTGAGTGGCAAATTGTCTCTTGTCAGTTTCAAGGCTTGTCTGTATATAATAGGTAGTTTTCACATATCATCTCAGAATATTTACCTACTATTGGTTGATCATACATCTTCAGTAAGTTCTAGACTAACTGGCTAGTTAACCACAACATGGGCAAGTTCAACTTACCCTTAATACTGGATGCAACAGATGACATATTGATTACACTTCCTGCATTCTGGCTGATCATCTGAAAGAGAAACCCGGTAGACAGTTCCTATTATCAGCACTCGATGTACATATAAATAGAGAATAATACATGAGTGGCCATTAGATACCATTTATCTCACAGAAAGTTGTTTAAAAGGTATCTAATGAACGAAAGCGAGTTTGATACATTTTTAAACAAGCTGTGAGATAAATGGTATCTAATGTACATGAATGTATTATTCTATTTCTTACATATCAAAAAACAGGTTTTAAAAAAATTAAAAAAAAATTATTGCACTAAAGGTTATTTACAGCCCTGGCGCATCACAAACAAATGATTGTTAGGTTAACTATACGTCACAGTGTAATTGATTTCAACCATGCTGTTTTTTCATTGGATGTATGGCACTGATCATCTGGTCATCACCTAGGAGCAGCCAGTTGTATGTCTTGAAATTGTTAACAAACGTACATGTATAACCAAGTATGTGTTATCAAAAATAACGAATGATGTTCTCACCAAAGGGTGTGTAAGAAGAACTGTTTATATATTAACTATTATAAAGATATAAACACAAAATGAATGAAGCTAAATTCTTAAAGGAGAGGACAATTAAGGCATTTGGCCCGGTATGCATATTCAACGATATATAATGCACATTATTGCTTAATATCAACACATATAATCGTATAGTTAATTAATAAAATGGTTAAATGTGACGACTATTATATATAACGGGTGCAGCCATTTTGTACCATCTCAGTGAGTACGCCCTATGGCGAGCTGGTGGTTACGTAATACTTAACGCATAACGTCAGGAAGGAGCCTTAGAACTAGAGAAACACAATCTACCTGGTTTTTGCGGGATGATAAATAGTCGTACATTGCAATGTTCTGTAATAATACACATCCCAGTAAGCCAGCAATAAGTATATCTAGCACTATATATATTACTTTTCAATACAAAATAAAATACCATTGTCAAAGTGGCTACACAACAAGTCGAAACAATTAACAATGTTTTGCCCATGCATTAACCTACGTACTGAAATACCGTATTTGACCGGAAATAAGCCCATGTCTTTGAATAAGCCCACTCCGTTTTGATAGCATTTAAGAAATTAGGCCCTCATTCGTAAAGAAGTCCACCCCCAACTTCGTCACCTTATAAATAACACGAAATTGCAAGTTTCCTCAAAGTTCAAAGTCTCAAAACGGCTAGCGATGAAGCAAGACGTGTGTGCCTGCTCTCTTGAGTTACCCCCCCACCTGGGGGACTCATTGCCAGTTATGGAGTGCTTCTGGAATACCGCGTCACGTACACCAGGCCACAGGGCAACCGTGACCTTGGTGTACGGTGACCCGGTAAGGAAACCAACCAGGAGGAGAAGAAGGAGGAAGACGGACACGCCAGGGGCGGACAACAACCGGCAGCTCAACTGCCGGCAGCGGCCTCTTCCGTTGAGCACCCCCAGCACCGATCAACACCAACGAGACCAGCGGATCCAGCCCAGCCGGACCCAGCCGTCGACTCGCCAGGGGCGGAACTCAACCAAGCGGTGATGGAATCGCCCCCATCAACTCCAGAGACTTCAGCCCCCGGGACTCCTGCGATGCCACCTCCGCCTCGGAAGAGTGCCGCAGTCGAGTCCCAGGCCCGACCTGTGGTCGTTGCCAAGCGTAAGGCAATTGTGTCTCCAGGCGACCAACCAGCCAAGCCAGGTCCGCCGACACAACCGCCGAATCCTGCTACGGAAACTGAGGAGCAGTGGTCACTCAAGGCCGTCAAACTGTCAACGCGCTACTCCCAGTTAATCAAGACCAACATTGAGGACGTCCGGCAGCTATTCACGCAACCTAAGCACAAGGCCTTTAGACCATTACCAGCAAGCCCGTCAGAGGGAGACTTGTGTGTCCACAGCGTCACAATGCGGGATGGCCGTGGACTCTGTTTCACCGTACGCCGGAAAGGGATCTACAATCAAGGACTGCTACTCCCAGAAATGGATAACCCGACCCTCCATCGAGCCATCAAAATCATAGCCGGGAAAGAGTATCGAGCACTAGCCAAGTCGATAGCAGGATCCACATACCGGCCAGCCAGCCCGCATTTCGACGTAACGAACTTCATCGGCTCGCCGTGACGTCCTCCCCTTTGCCAACCTCCTTTGCCTCCGTGAGTATGGACTTTACTGACTTTAATTTTTTAGGCCGTCACTTCAAAAACTTTGTTTATTTTTTTGTAAACAGTCGGTAAACCTTTATTTTCGGCAGTCCGTCTAAATTGCTCAAAATCACCTTAAAACCTTTTCGGCCGAGCAGTCATAAACTTTTTGGTTTTAATTTAGAGTCCAGACATGTTTTTGGATGCAGTTACTCTTTGTAGACTTAGGTAAATTACAGGCTTCACCGAGGAATTGAAATTCAGCCAATCAGAGCACGGCTCCCACTCGGTGTTACTTCAAGTTTGCGAAGTGTCTGCTATTCGGTCCGCGCCCGCGTTGACTCTACTAAATGGCTTTTTTCCAAATTCCGCCCACCTCAAACTTACCCCCCCCCCCCCCCCCCTCTGCTCCGGAGTTAGTCACTGGCGAAGTCAGAGGCTAAATCCGTAGTGGGCGTGCCTGAACCTCTGTGGATAGGGGCACGTTAATAGAATTTCCAGTCCAGTCCAGTTCATTTAAAAGGTCATACCTTGGCAGATAATTAAACAGAAATGTAACACAATATTTTACCACCAGTGAGATTTAGCAGTCTAACAATAACAGTGTGTAACATTGTTTTCAATTTCATGCCTGCAGTATTTCTTTGAAGTATCCAAGCCCAAGTATGAACTAAAAAACAATGTCTATTTTTACCACCACACTGGGTCCACAGTTAATGCTAATTAAGCAAATACCATATTCTGATTGGCTAAGAACAATGACCTTAGATTGACAATTTTTTGTAGTGTAAGCTGGCTGACTGTGTCAGAAATGGGTGTATAAGCTATTGAGTTTGTTGTTAATTGCTGTTGTTTTAAGTCTTCTCAGCATTAAATTTTGGATGTAAATAAACAGCACTGGTAAGTAACTGTAACATAGAAGGTGTGTTTCTGATAATTAGATACTAGTAAAAAAAAACACAATTTAATTAATAAACAATTATTATTTATTAATAACAAATGGAACATTAATTAATAGATATGCTACTGAAAGTTTTTTGTTTTCTTCCTAGTACATTTAATTATTATTATTTATTTTAATTATTATCATATTTTTTTCCAACAAAACTGGCCCCTTGTCTGGGAATAAGCCCACCCCATGCTAAGCTCACAATGAGTTGTCTTGGCACCTGGGCTTATTTCCGGTCAAATACAGTAATACACGGAGTGTTTTCTTAGTTAATTGGTCTATGCTGTTAGTTGCTTCTACCTGTGATTCCTGATTGGCAGGTGTGTATTTGATTGGTAACCAGACGAGCCAATTAATTGATGCTGTCTAGATACAAAAATACATACCGGTATTGTGGAATATTACCTGTCACCCCTAAAATTGTAATGGACATGGTTTATTACTGTAAATAGTTCTGTAAAACTATTGATCTATTGATTAAATAGACTTTTCCATCTAAAACCACAGAACTGACCAATTACGTAGTCCCAAAGAAAAGAAAATTATCCCTTGGGTATCGTGGGTTGTCGTTTTTGCTCCAACGTAGCATATCAATATGCCTAATAGTGTACATTTTTCCTTTGGATTATTAAACAGAAAAATACTATAACCCCATTTTGTTCCATTAATGCAACTTGAAATATATTTAGTTAAATAGTTTATTATATTATTACATCATTTATGCTGTTTTACAAGTCAGGTTGATCAAAGAGAAGCGCCTTGTCGAAAATTACTGCTTTTGTTTACACTGTACATACAGGAGATGGTCAGGAGCTGACGTCACTTCTCCCCAAGCTATCCCACCGGACGTCACAAAAACAAAACAAAATGGCTGCCCCCAGTTAGCAGGAATAATCATGCTTTTTTATTAACTCTAAAATTACGCGTTTTTCATTTGCTAAAGTGTCAGTATGTGTTGGTGGTCCAGGTATGCATCTTTCCAACACATAAGGCTCTTGTTTGAGTTGACCCTACCTTTAAGGACAGCACACATGTTTGTGGAATCAAGTGTGTTTTGCAACTGTGTTGCAGTGTGTTCATCAGCTTTAATTGTCTGACAAAATATAAACATGTACAGTGGTGTCATACATGTAATTGTAGGAAAAATATGGCAGTTTATGTTTAATTATGATACGATACACACACTTTAATATTTATAAGGTCGTAAGCATTTTTTTATTTATAAAATGTACCTTTGGAATAAACTGTCGACACATTCTATACATGCTCTTCACGTTGATATCAAAACTGAAATCCCAGTCCTTTTCCTCACAGTCCAGAATTGTACCATTAGCAACATAGCTGTAAAACAAAGCAAATATATTAATTTTATAATTATGTGACCATGTCTTCAAAAAAGGGTACAGATGAGAGGAAAATTGAGAAAATATGTTTTTCTTATTTTATGTTAGCTAGTACAATGCCCACATTTTTTTTTCTCAAAGATGTACTATTGATGTCCCAGAATGTGTTAGGGTAAGAATAAAATGCAGAGTATTGGAATTATGTATATTTGCGAGTACCGGTATGCTAAATCAAGGGTCAGAATGACCCAATTCATAATTTAATTTCTCCATGGGTCAAGGAAGTTTTCCACCAAATTTAATTAGAAATGATCTTGTAGACCTGAAGAAATTACTGTTTAAATGCATTTCTATATATAACTACAGTAAAGTTCACCCCATCCCTGGCCTGACATTCTCAAATTAAGTAAACAATCTATTGATCTTTAAATATACAAAGACTATTTGGTTATAGAATTTCTGGAAGTAGAAGATTTTTTTTTTAATGGGTTCAATTTTTTTCCTTTTGGACCCCACCCCTAAGGCCCACCCGGGTGTGTGTGTGTGTGTCAGAATGACCAAATTCATAAATAAAATGTTGCATGTGCCAAGGAAGCTTGCAAAAAATTTGGTTGGAATTGTCAAGTAATTTGAGAAGATTTAAAATAAAATGGCTTAATTTTCTTCTTTTGGATTCCTGGGGTGTGAGTCTGCAATGATCAATTCACAAATGTGTTTAACCATATCCCAAGGAATCACCTCACAAAATGTGGTTGGAATTGATTAAGTGGTTTTATGTAAGGAAAAACGTAACCCCTCCCTGGGGACAAATAGGGGACCCAACATTTATGACATTCACAAATAAGATACCTTTACATATATGAAGACTATTTGGTTATATCATTTGTGGAAGTAGAAAATAAATTTTGTTTTCTTAAATTGGCTTAATTTTCTACATTTGATCCCTACATCTCAGGTTTCTTAGGGGCAGGGACTTAGAATGACCAAATTCATAAATTTGTTTCTCCGCCCCAGGGACAAATGGGGGACCCAAGATTAATAACATTAACAAATTGGATAAACAATCTGTTGACCTTTACATATATGATGACTATTCAGTTACAGCATTTCTTGAAGTAGAGAAGATTTTAAAAAATTGGCTTAAGGTCCTCAGGCTCCAAGGGGGTCAGGATGTCCAAACTGATAAATTTGTTTCTTTGTGGGCTAGGGAACCTTCCTACAAAATATGGTTGGAATTGGTAAAGTAGTTTTGCAGAAGACGTCAAAAATGTGAAAAGTGTATGCACAATGCACAACAGACAATGGATGATGGACAACGGATGATATATACCTTTCAAACTCTAAACAAACAGGAATCTGTGATATACACCCGGTATACACTTCAAACTCTAAACAAACAGGAATCTGTGATATACACCCGGTATACACTTCAAACTCTAAACAAACAGGAATCTGTGATATACACCCGGTATACACTTCAAACTCTAAACAAACAGGAATCTGTGATATACACCCGGTATACACTTCAAACTCTAAACAAATAGGAATCTGTGATATACACCTGGTATACACTTCAAACTCTAAACAAACAGGAATCTGTGATATATACACTTCAAACTCTAAACAGGAACCTGTGATATATATACTACAAATTCTAAACAAACAGAAATTTGTGATATATACAATTCAAACTCTAAACAAACAAGAATCTGTGATATATATACTTCAAACATGTTTGCAATGTTCGATGGGTGAGGGATCTGCTTCTGTTTGAATTATACATTCAGTATCAAAAGTCAACTCTTTTTCTTTTTAAATGTATCTAATATAGTGTCCTTTAAAACAGTTTTCCCACCACTCTCCCCACACCCATACCCAAGTACTATCTTACTTACCATTATCAAGTCTGCTACAAAACTTCATATAGGCAATATCTTTGAGAGTTAAAAGCTACTAACAGCCATTTTCAGAAAATGGTTTACTTCAGCATTTTTTATTTAGCTTTTACGTTAATTATGAACTTTTATATACATGTACTTTGAAACAATTATTGTAATGAATGTACAAAACACTTTTTCTGGAACAGATATTTAATAAGTTTGTGTTAAGCACTGGAAAAATGTCTAAAATAACTGATTTGTAGAAATAATCTTTAACTCTCACCAAACGTTACAATATTCATGATGATTTGATAACAGTTGTTGATTAAACTAATGTTACTGAATAAATATGTTTTTCTTTATGTGCACTGTCAAAGGACTAAAAAAAGAAAATTTCATTGTAGTATTATAAAGTATTACATTACCCAGCACAGTTAAACAAAATGTCGATCCTGTCTATCTTTGATGCAAAACTCTCCACATCGGCATTCTTGGTGACATCCAGCACGTGTGTTTCTATACCTATAAAATATCCCAAAAGTAGACTTTCTTAAAACACTTTTATTACAATTTGTCTTACATGTCACACATTCTTAACTCTTCACGTGCATATTCAATTGACTGGTGATTTCCCTTTATCGGTGATGTAATAATGATTATTTGAAATGGCACTTGTCACTGAAAAACAGCTCTTTGCTTAAAACACAAAGCAATGGCATATCTGTCCAGGACAGTGGGTTAGTTGTTAGTGGTTAGTGAAAGACAAGAGGTGTAGTGGTCTTACACCTACCCATTGAGTCACTAAAACTCGCTCTGGGTGGGAGCTGGTACATGGCTGCGAACCCTGTACATACCGGCCTTATGTCCGATGGCTCAACCACGACACCACCGAGGCTGGTATTGGTCTATAAATGTAACAGATAAATAAGAGTCATATGTGCTGTTGTGAATTACACAGCCACTTATATATACATGTATATAGGCATAGCGCTGCCATGACGTCCTGTAGGTGCTATGCCTATATATATGTATACATAAGTGGTCATAATTCAGTGGCATAAGACATTCCCATGATGTTTTAACAATTTGTTTTTTTTTACTGAATTATGTGTTATTAGGATTAACCAAAAGTCTTGTGTGTCATACTGATTTTACAAAATGAGTGTCAGGAGTTTTGTATTGCCCGAGCGAGAGTGAGTGTAATAATTTCTTTATTTTTTTTTTATAAATAACAAGAGCCATCTCAACCACAACTAGAAGCAGATGACAAAATGACTTCAAATTTCACAAGCAAAGTCTGAGCTAGGACAAGGGAAGCAACTACAGTATCCCTTAATTTGCCAACATTTCTACGCCCACTCCCTTCCACTTGTTGAACAACTGTAACAAGCATTCGGAGAGTATTGTTACGGCAGTGCATGTCCCAGTAGCTCGTCTGGTGTCTATCTCAGTTGCCCACCCACAAGAACAAAATGACAACTGGATGACAACTGATGATGTCTTTCACATGATCATTTCCATGACAACCAAGATAAAAGACACCAGACCACATAAACTGAACCCCAAAAAAAACCTGACATTCAAGTTAACAGTCCAGTGTACATAAATATGAGATGGGCATGGGGGTCATGGATATATATTGCATCATCAACATGACAAGCATACAACAGAGCAAGCTAGGGCAATTTAAATCATGAAATGTCTAGCACAGACAGTGAGGACTGCATGGGGTCAAACTCAAAATTCACATTCAGATAGGGAGTCTAGGTTTAGTAATGTATGTGTCCCCCTCAGGAAGCGACAACAGCAGCACAACACCGCCTCGACTGCTGAATATGTGTGAAAAACAAATTCAGCAGTCGGCGCCATTGTTCCTGCAAAATGGCACCCAGTTCCTGTAGAGTCTGAGGGAAGTTTCTGATAGTGAACACATGTCTACCACGTGCATCACAAATGTGCTCAGTGGGATTGATTGACATCTTGATTTGTCACTGAGAATCACCCGGTTCCAGTACCTCTGGGTCCAGTGCATATGTCTCGGTGCCCAAATAAGAGGTTGTTGATGGTGGAATTAATGGAGTCAGAATCGGTCTCACGTACGGTCGGTGTGCATGCATATGAGTAGCCCACAGGAGATTTCAGATGGTTTGGGCACATATCGTACCCATAAACATTTCATTTTGAGTTCCCTTTTTATGTCAGGAACTATTCACGCAGATGACATAAGCGGAGGTGACCGTCTTCCACTTGTGATGTCACATGTGGTCTACCAGATCAGGGATGATCAGCTGTTGTACCAGTTTGTTGCACATGTTCTTTGGGAGGATAAATGGTGACTCTATGGCAACCGTTTACCCGTGCAACAGCAATAACTGACGTTCCAGAATTTACCATGATTACAGCACATGTCGTGACATTTCAAATTTTTGTAAACCAGCACAATCTCAGTCTCATCCAATGACAACAGCTTGAGTGTCATTTATCTAATGTGGCACTCTGTGTATACCAGTGTATTTCGTAACTCCCCTTAAATCTGGTTTAGACAGAGTCCACTCTAATAAACTGAATATAAAACAGTATACCAATTTAAAACAAAAACAAATGAAAATATATGTTAATGTAAGGTTTAAAAGATCCCATTTCAATTGACATATCTCAACCAATCAGAAGTAATTGCACATTGCTGTGTTTTGGATCCATGTGTAAAATGAGTCCATGAATCAAATTTACACTGCACATAAAACATGGTACTCATGCACTTACGGGTATGAAAACGGTGTTATGGTAAAGAACATGCATTGGTACACAAAAAATGTATGGACACGTCGCAAAAATTGTACAAAAATGATGATCACCCGATCGATGTTGCATTACAATATCCACATCTTACACCTATGTAACAGATTCCTCACTGTGACGTCGTCATCTGCACTTTGACATGCCATCAGTCGTCGCAACAGCATGGTATCAGAGCCTACTGATCATTCAGAAAGATGATGTCGATGAGGCAACATTGACTTCGGAATCTACATTGGGCATATCAAGTTCAATGTTGTATCAATGTTTAGCCATGGCCAGCCCGATCACCTGATGTCACCCATAGAACTTCTGTGGGATCATCTTGGGAGAATCGGATACCATTTCAATCCTCCAATGAACAAGAATCAGACTGAGAGAGGAATGGAGGGCAATATTTGATGTTGTCATTAGTTGCTTAATAAACTCTGCTTGCATACTTGCATATGATGGACAAACACATTATTGAAACACTAACATTCATTTTGTTACAGTTATGGTCATGATTATTCACACTTCGTCGTGAGTGATGTTATGTAAAATCACTAATTTAACCTGTATACATATACATATATCAGGGTATTCAAAAATACCCTCAGACCTTTTGGACCTTTTTCGTTAAATACCCCCCCCCCCAGCTCTTGGACTATTAGTGCCATTTGTAAACTGTGATATTTATATCACTGTTCATATCTTGCCAAATGATTATACTGTTGAAATAAAAGACTTGCATCAACGTCTGTTTTGTGATGTTTTATTCTTATAAATAAACTTATTAGCATACTTTCTTTTGATTGTCGGCTTATTTTGTTCTTTTTATACATAAATATCTTAAAGTTAAACCTGGAATTGCATCAAGTTCTTTCAGTTTATCAACATTGATGTCTGTAGCTATAACTCTGGCACCCTCTTTTGCAAACAACTGAAAATAATATTGAAACTTGTAATATAAATACATATGTATTAAAATTCATAACTCAAATAATAATTAATTAAAATTCAAACAAACACTATTAACAAACATTTTTGCTGTGTTAGCTATGTACCCATAGTCCTATGCCAGTTATATTTATTCTGAATTATATATGTATTTTAACTGAAATTATTACTCTCTTTTGGTATGTTCCTCAGATCATATATATATCATGCAAAACATATCATATTCCAATTATATGAAATTAACGAAGTATAGTTGTTGTTTAGGTTTGTTTTTTGGGTGTTTTTTTTTACATAAGTC
The DNA here is from genome assembly GCF_016097555.1 of Gigantopelta aegis. NCBI lineage: Eukaryota > Metazoa > Mollusca > Gastropoda > Neomphalida > Peltospiridae > Gigantopelta > Gigantopelta aegis. Next base: position 43,409,332 of record NC_054702.1, read on the forward strand.
TGCTTTCTGTCATAGTTTTAAAATAATGAGAAAAAGTGTACAATTAGTGGAGGACATTAAAAAATAATACCGGCCTCGGTGGCATCGTGGCAGGCCATCGGTCTACAGGCTGGTAGGTACTGGGTCCGGATCCCAGTCGAGGCATGGGATTTTTAATCCAGATACCAACTCCAAACCCTGAGTGAGTGCTCCGCAAGGCTCAATGGGTAGGTGTAAACCACTTGCACCGACCAGTGATCCATAACTAGTTCAACAAAGGCCATGGTTTGTGCTATCCTGCCTGTGGGAAGCGCAAATAAAAGATCCCTTGCTGCTAATCGGAAGAGTAGCCCATGTAGTGGTGACAGCGGGTTTCCTCTCAAAATCTGTGTGGTCCTTAACCATATGTCTGACGCCATATAACCATAAATAAAATGTGTTGAGTGCGTCGTTAAATAAAACATTTCTTTCTTTCTTTCTTTTAAAAATAAATAATAATACAAATTTTTTTTAATTTTTTTTATTTGATTCTCAATATTTTGTTCATATAGTTTCTAAAACATTGTCACGGGGATCCTATAATACCCATAACTGAATAAAACACGATTATCCAAATATCTCTCCTAACTGTATATCTATTAGATCTCTCTGTATCGGGCAGTCCAATACCCGAGTGGCTCGTCTCTAGGTGTAATCAGAGATACGATCTTATATAAATATGTATATATAGCACGTTTAGTTCACTACAAAACACAACAAAACACAATACACTTTGGAATCTGTATTAACCTTACGCTGACAAATATATGCCGCAGTAGTTAATTACTTACAACAACAATAATAATAACAACCCGGAACTAATCACTTAATTAGTTAATCACTAGGTGTCTAGTTTACACAATATTTTAATCACTTCACCGTGATACAACACGCACACGTGTGATAATTGAGAAACGCTGCCAGGGGAACTTAATTAATAAAGGAATTACAACTCTATTCCTAACTGCTTCATTTTTAATTAACCCTTAACTACTCATTCAGTAACCTTGTAATACAGAATTAATACTGGTACCTATCACAATAAAGACAATAACCTACAGTTTACCTAGGTCCTCTAGGATGACTGGTTAAGCTTTAATAATTTTAGAACAGTGAAGCCTACAATTTACTTCGTCAGATTACCGGAAACACTGTCTAAATAATATGGGTATAATATAGTATCAATCACATCAAGGTTATACAACAGAGCAGAAAAATATATTTACCACGTCCGGACTGAACTTATATATTTCGTTCAGTGGACGACGTCCGTTCCCCTGCAGCCTTCCTATGTTTCTCCCCGATATCTCTAAAATCCTATCTATTTATTAAAAAATCTCAGAGACAGCGAATATCGCCTGGGGGCACAACGCGGTCCCTCACCTATCATGTGAATTTCCACCACTCCCAGAGTCGATATATTTTCTTAGATGACCAGACATACTGTCGCCAGTTCGCCAGAAATACAAGGTCGTAAAACAGACCTCGCGGAGGTATTACGTAACGACTGGCCACATGGCCTCCGCACCTTGTCTGGGTGTGTATTAGGGGGTACGGTCGTGCAGAGGTATTACGTAACAAAGTGCCCTCTGGTCTAAGTGCATATTGGGATGCACGGTCGCATGGAGGTATTACGTAACCACACCACACACGGCCCTCTAAAACAATTAACATCGCCACAGGCGAAAAAAAATAAGAGCATGTTCCGTCACAAACATTCTTGAAGATTCATCATTGTCCATCAATGTTTTAGAATGTTCTATTTAATTAACAATGAACATTACATGACACTTTCCAGAATAGTCCACTTTTACAATACAATATACCATGACCTTGAAGAATCAAATAATCAATTAAATACATGCAGGCTCCCCATCTCATATGCTTTGACAAAATATAATTATTATACACTATTGCTAAACAAAGAATAACTAGTTACTGATGTAGGATATCGGCTTTATCCTGTGACAGTAAGATGGGAAATTTGGCCTGAATAGGATAAAGCTGATACCCTAGCTATGTCATCGATCTGATTAAAATTAGCTCTACTGGTCTACCGGTAGATCTAACAGCATTGCGTGGACTCCCATGTCCAGGTGACATTTCATCTATAAATAACAATTTAAATATCGACCAATTACACTTCACCGTTTATAGTGTTATTCGGGAGCATACAAATTCTAAAAATATCGGGTGAGATATTTATGCAATAGGCAAACTTATTGGTCTATTTCAACATTAAAAAACAGGGGGAAAAGTGCAGTAATAAATTCTGGATTGTATACTAGTATAAACAGATTTTATGGCTATACCATCAGGCTGGGTTTTTTCATCTTGAAACAAATGTTATATAAAATTTTATATTGAAATTAGTTTCCAGCATACTTCGTCATTCACCTAAATCATTTCGTATACCTTCAGCATAATCCCGAATGTTTTCAAATTCTTTTCAAATCACTGGCATGATTTTGCAAGTAAGGTTTTGATTGGTCCAATGAAAGGTCAACTGGACATGAGCTCCAATGGGCTGCTGTTAGATCCACATGTAATAGTGGAGCTAATTTTAATTAGATTGCTATGTCATTAACTAGTTATTATCTTTATCCTGTAGACCATAAAAATTAAGCGGAAAAACTATTATTTCTGTTATTTCAGCTACACTGTACGATGACCTAGAGGTCAAATGAGCAATTTTGTAACAAAGTCATAATCTGCTAGTATACGTTTATGACTTTGCTTTAATCAGTCATCATAACTGGCTGATAGAAACAGGATAAATAAACTTAGATGTTCCCACAAGTAAGACTACTCGTTCAGTTATCCTGAACATTCCATACCTCTGCTGTTGCTCGTCCAATACCCTGTGCTGCAGCAGTCAGCACCACAGTTTTCCCATCCAAACGACCCATTCTCTGTAAAACAGGCACATGTATTACTCTTCTTGATACATGTAGTTGCAAGAAAGTAGTTATTTTATAATTTCATTTTAGGAAAATTGTAATAAAAACATTTTGTAATAGCAAATTTATTTCATTTTCCAGGCCTGGAAATTTTCATTTTGGTCATGGAAAATGTAGATCGGTCTAGAATTTGTTAATATTACCGTATTTATTAAATACTAGTATGTTTACAGGAACATGCATACACAAATATATAAGCATTGTTTTTTTTATTTTGTATCCAATTGTATCCATTTAAAGTTTGTTTTGATTAACGACAACAGCGGGTTTCCTCTCTCAATATCTGTGTGGTTTTTAACCATATGTCCGACGCCATATAACTGTAAATAAAATGTGTTGAGTGTGTCATTAACAGAGGGCTGTATCTATTTATACACACACATTCACACACACTCACTCTCACACACACACACACACACACACACACACACACACACACGCACACACACATTGAAACTCCACTATTTTGACCATTTATTAAAATTGGTCTTAATAATGGGGTGGTCCTAATACCAAATTACCAACATTCAAAATGATGATTGTTTGATAAATATTGATTGTGAATTTTACATTCCACCCATCCTTGATGTTGTCAGCAATGTCCAAACTGATTAAATTAATAGGTGATGACGGCATATTGACATTTACATTGAAATGCAAGAATAATCAAATGTCAAACCTGCTTTACTTATTTGTGAGCTTAAATGGGCCCATTCATTTTATTAATTATTGCACCACAGAGATTAATAACTGTCTGGACAAATGACAAACTCCCAACATTTTAGAACTCCAATGTTATCCAAAATGGTGGAAGAGCGAAGCAAGTAGTTGGGTGTGGCACAATGGGGGGGGGGGGGGGGGCATCAAAATACGAAGTGTTTAAAATGTCAAGAGCTTCATACATGGTGTCAGAAGTAAACTGAAACTGATCGCCAAGTCAACGAATGTTCCACTGTTGTAAGTGACATTGTAAGTTTGACATAAAATGCGAAACTTAGAATGGCTGGCAACACCGCATTGTTAGACAAGGGCCCAAGCATGAACTGGGCTACGGATGATGGGCTTTACAGACGCTTTAAAATTTGGAAGCAAAGATGCGAGCTGCTGTTTACCGGTCCAATGTCCCGTATGGACGAAGAAGTTAAATGCAAATACCTCCTTTACTGGGCAGGTGAACAAGGTTTAGAACTGTTCAATAGTTGGGGGATGTCCAACGAAGATGAGAAATTACTAGCAAACTACTGGGCAGGGTTCGAAATTTTCGCAAAGCCTCAGTCAAATGAGTTAATGGCCTCTTGGGCACTGCATCATATTTCTCAAGAAAATTTATGCATAGAAGAATTTGTGGCCAAGTTATGCATCATGATAAAAGACACAGATTATCCTCCTGAACATTATAAACGCTTCCTCAGAGACTTCTTTGTATTTGGCATAAATTCTGATCGAGTCAGAAAAGACTGCTTTAAAGAAGGCAACACACTAACATTTGAAAAAGCCTTGACCCTTGCAAAAGCAGAAGAATCTGCAAACAAACAGCTACAACAAATAAACAAGTCCCAAACAGAAGACATACACATAGTTAAAAAGAACACAAAGTTCAACAGAAACAGGGATAAAAAGACATTTCATCCCAGTCATGGGGCTAGCCAGAAACATACACAGTCTAACCCTTCCAGGCATATACCAGATAGAATGTGCCGTTATTGTGGGGGTAACATACATAAACGTGAGCAATGCCCAGCCAGAAATGCAAAATGTCACATTTGCCAAAAATTAGGACACTACGCAAAAGCTTGTCTCTCTAATAAGAGAAAGCAGATCAATGACATCGAAACTGAAGAAAATGAAAGCGCACAGTCAACAAGCGACCATGTGTTCCTAGGATTAGTCGAAGCCACACTGCTAAATGGTACCATTAACATGATATCATGCAAAGAGAAAACAACACTTGATGTGCAGATGTCAGCACAGCCACATGGAAAACAGACACAGGTTCAATGTAAGATTGACTCTGGAGCAGAAACAAACATTATGCCAAAAGTAATGTTTGAACAGTTGTTTCCAAAACAACATCAGTTGAATAAACCCACAGTCAAGCTGTCTGCTTATGGGGGCATCGAAATCCCAATTTGGGGTCATGCCAGGTATACATCCAAACTTTAAACAACAGCCGTCCCAAAGCAATCCAAATGGAGGTCGTGAATGCAAATGGTCCTGCAGTCATTGGCAATATTACAGCTCAGAACCTGAACTTGCTGAAATTAAACTGGCCGATTACAACTTCACCTACCAAAACTGAAAGTAACAAACATATTGGGTTAACAAAGCTGTTTGACATTCGAGGAAAACAACACCCTTTTCCATTAACCAAAGAATACTTACTTCAAGAGTACAGTGATGTGTTCGCGGGGATTGGTAGTTTTCCAGGGCCTGCATATCACATAGAGACAGATCCAGCTGTCCCACCTGTGCAGCATCCACCTAGGCAAGTACCCGTGCATGTGCAATCAGCCTACAAAGATGAGCTGAACAAACTAAAGGAACTAGGAATCCTACAAGAAGTTCAAAACGAGTACACCTCATGGGTAAACTCAACTGTGGTAACGTCAAAGCCAAATGGATCAATTCGCTTATGCCTAGATCCTCGAGATTTAAACAAGGCAATCAAACGAAATCCATACTACGTCCGCACAGTTGACGATGTCATACCAAAAGTTAGTGGTGCCACACATTTCAGTATCCTGGATGCTCGGAATGGATACTGGCAAGTTGACATTGATGAAGAAAGCAGCAAGCTCTGTACATTCAATACGCCATGGGGAAAATACCGCTAGACAAGACTACCCTTTGGCTTAACTGTGAGTGGTGATGTGTTCCAAGAAAAGATGGACACAGTATTTGGAAAGGTCAATGGACTGAGTGGTATAGCAGATGACACATTCGTATATGGTAAAAGCGAAATGGCTCACGACCAGAATATTCTCAACACCCTCGATACAGCTCGTGAAAATGGTGTTAAGTTCAACCCAGACAAATTCCAGTTCAAGGTTGCGGAAACCTCATTCTTCGATTTAACGTGGACTTGTGATGGACTCAAACCCGATGTGAATAAAGTGAGCGCTATTGAGCAGATGCCACCTCCACAAAACCTCACAGAACTATAATCCTTTATGGGAATGGTGAACTACTTGAATCGCTTTTCACCAGTCCTAGCTCAAGCATCGGAGCCAATTCGCAAATTAATGAAGAAAGTCACTTCCTTCATATGGCAGCCAGAACACCAGAAAGCATTTGAGATGGTAAAGGATGTCATCACAAAGTCTCCGGTACTGGCATATTATGATGCCGAAAAACAAAATGTGATCCAGTCAGACGCAAGTCTCAAAGGGCTAGGATGCGTACTGATGCAGGATGACAAACCTGTATGCTATGCCAGTCGATCGCTCACTGATGCTGAGTCTAGATACAGCAACATAGAACGGGAACTCCTAGCTGCATGTTGGGCTCTAGAAAAGTTTAACCATTATGTCTATGGTAAACATGTCATCATGGAAACTGACCATAAGCCATTAGAAAGCATATGGAAAAAGAGCATTGCAAATGCATCGCCCAGATTACAGCGTCTACTGCTCAGAATGTCAAAATATGATGTTGAGGTTCGATACATCACAGGAAAGTCAAATGTGGTGGCTGATGCATTGTCACGTATCAGTTACATGAAAAAACCAGACTTTGCCAATGGAGTACCACTGACTGAAGTTGACACAATTACAAGTAGTCTGCAAGCAACTCAAGCCAAACTGGAAGAAATCCGTCAGTGTACAACCAAGGATGCAAAATTGATATACCATGGTTGGCCAGAATATAGTAGTGACTGTCCGCCTGATCTGAAAGAATACTGGACTTTCAGAGAAGATTTAAGTGTCGAGAATGGCTTTGTCTTGAAGGGACACCGTCTAGTAATCCAGACAAACTGTGTCCTCAGATGCTAAATATCATCCATGAAGGACATCTTGGGTCTGAGAAATGCCAGCTGAAGGCTAAAGATTGCTTGTTCTGGTCTGGTATCTCAAAAGATATTAAAGAGATGACTGCTTCATGTAACACATGCATACAGTTCTCGAACAGCAGCCCAGGGAAACCTTGTTTCCACACAACGTGCCAAGCTATCCATGGCAAAATGTAGCCTCTGATCTGTTCGACTACAAAGGAGAACAGTACCTAATCACAGCTGATTACTACAGCAAATTCCCAGTGGTCCGAAAACTACAAACTACTTCATCAACATATATCATTCAACAGTTAAAATCCATATTTGCAGAAAATGGAATACCGGAAACCTTGGTTTCGGATAATGGGCCACAGTACAGCAGTCGTGAGTTCGCTTCATTCTGCGAATCATGGGGAATCACTCATGTGACAAGCTCACCCCTCTACCTGCAAAGCAATGGATTCATTGAAAGAATGGTACAGACCGTAAAAAAACTTACTTAAGAAATCTGAAAGTTCCGGACAAGATCCATATCTGGCCTTGTTGGCGTATCGAACTACTCCGATCGACAACAAATTAGCAGCACCAGCCAAACTGCTCAACAACAGAGACTATCGAAGTCAACTACCATCAAGTGGCCATTTACAACGCCTCCAGTCAGATGATTCAAATGTTGAACAGCTTCAACATCGTCAAAACATCCAGAAACACCAATATGACAAAAGATCCAGTGACTTAAGTGAACTTTCTCCCAGACAACATGTTGTTATGTACCAACCGACATCAAACACCTGGATTCCAGCAGAAATAAAAGGTGTCTCCGATAAACCCAGATCGTACATTGTCGAAACTGCTAACGGGGTGGAATATCGTCGGAACCGTTCACATCTTAAGCCGGTGAAGACCCAACCACCTGATGGCGAAACTCGACAAGCCGACAACAAAACGCAACTGCCTGACAGCGAAACAACCCAGGGAGAAGCACAAGATTCAAGGGTGTCACATACTATACCTTCTGAACCACGAACATGTACTACTAGAAGTGGTCGTGTTGTGAAGTCGCCTCAAAGATTAGACTTGTAGTGGCTAAACAATATTATTACAACTCTTTATAATTTAGTCAGATATTAATAAGTAGTCTATGACAATGTGCCAAACCAAGGACAAGACTGTGACCAAATTAGTCATATTAATATCAGAATTAACATTACAAGAAAGTATCCAAGAAACTTGAGATACTAACAGTTTATTTTATTATTTTGAACTTTTAATTTCTTAAAGAGCTTTATGTTTTAAAACATTTTTTAATATAAGTTAATTGTTCTACAATTGGTACAGCATTTAAAAGTAAGAATATTACTTTAGAGTAGCTAGTAATTTTTTCTTATTGTTTTCTAAAAGGCGGAGATGTGAAGTGCATTAATTGTAAGAACTACGGTACTAACAAGTGCGCGCTACACATGCGCAGTTGAGACTACCGGCCTGACCCGGCACAATGTAACAAGAGAGAATAAACAAATTACACATGCTACACCAGTAGTTAGCTTCATACAGTTAGTGAGAGAAAAAGAGGGTGTAGTGGTCTTATATTGAGTCGTTAAAACTTGCTCTCGGTGGGAGCCAGTATCGAGCTGCGAACCCAGTACTAACCAGCCTTATGTTCAGTGGCTTAACCACGACACCACCGTGGCTGGTGGCAGATCAAATTACCATGATCACTAGAGTGGTTTGTTAATTTGCTGTTAATTGTTTATGTAGCCAGGATTTTCTATTGGGGGAGAACCCACATTTGGTTATATATTTATATTCCGATGTTACATTGTGTGTGTCTTCAGATATTACCAAAGATCTATACTCAATGTGCTCCTCATGGAATGTATGGGAAGGGCAAAGTGAAAAACCAGGTAGGGCATCATGGCATTTTTCTTGCTGTCAACAATATCCAAAATTTCAGGGAACAATGTAAGGCAACTAAGGAGGTAGTACTAAACCAAATAACATCCAGCTGGGTCAAAATTTGAGGTGCACCGAACATCTGATAGGGCAGTTAATACCATAAGTCCTGTCAAAAGTTTAATCTGAGAAATAAATGTATGCAATTTTACTGCATCAAGTACCACTGTATCATACAGACTTGTGCTTGAAACATGTATGGCATACCTGTAAAACTAAGTACAAGGAGTGTTGTAAAAACATCCGGTTGTATCGAAAATAAGCCATGAAAGGTTCCACGGAAAGAGTTCGACCTGTACCCCTCTATATCAAGGCTCTGAAGACTAATCCTAACCCTAAAACTAACCTTAACCATTGAAGGGGGGGGGGGGGGGGTTATGGGTCGAACTCATGTCAGTTCCATGGTTCTTTACACTGTGGTTTTGTTTAAATCTTGAATTTTTATATTGAGGTTGCTCATCACCGTTGAAACCCTAGTGGTATATGGACACGTTAAACAAGTCACTAAGCTAAGCTAAGCTCATCACTTTATTTGTTTGCATTACCATAGTTTGACACCCAATAGCCAAAGTATTTTTGGTGCTGGGGTGTCGTTAAACATTCATTCATTCTTCATTTAATACTTTGAGGGAGGGGTTGTTATGGGTCATATTTTATTTGATATATTGCATACAATGTTTTTAACCACATACATTAACATTGTCGCCTATGGAATTTCATTTGGTATAGCACAACCAGATGGGCAAACATGACCGTCATAAAATTCTAACCCTGCATGATCATGGTGCATAACCCCGATTTTTAATGAACGGTTTTAATGCTTATCAAACTGGCACAATGGAAGGGAGAAAGGAAGTGTTGCTGACGTTATGCAAGTTTAGAGTGGCGTTGTCTTAGCCTTTAAAACACAATGGGGGAGGGGTGTTAAATTGGTATAGGCCTAGCAGTTTCGGATTCTGCTCAGAGTTACCGTGTAATTCTGTCAAATCTCAAAATCTGTCAGATCGCTAAACCAAAGCCAAGTTGCACTAAAAATCGGAAATAAATAGTATACCCTGTTGTCACCTGGAATCCGTAAACTCGATGGACTTTAGATCAACGAGTCGTGCAGTAAATATAGGTCAGGTCACGTCACGTCAGGTCACGTCATGTCATAGGCCATGATAGGGCACATTCAGAGCAAGCAGTTGTAGCGCACACCTGTCATGGGGGCAGGTGTCGACTTACACCGGCCACTCCGTCCAGGATAGAAACGGGTTTGGGTTGGGTGGGAGCAGGGACCGCGCTGGCAGGTGTAAGAGAGTACAAGCAGCCCGACCAGGGTCGGTAGCGGGTGGGGTCACTTGTGGTGCTATTGAATTTAAAATGTCCCGTAATATAAAAATATAAAACATTGCGCAGTTTTCATGAGGTAATTTGGCGCATAATTTGGAACGGTTCATCGAAAAGAAATAGCTATTATATAATTTTGATTTAGTTTGCCGAATAATAAATACAGGTCTGAAGGAACGATCTAAGCCTAGTATATATATATATATATATATATATATATATATATATATATATATATATATATATATATATATATATATATGTATATATATATATATATATATATATGTGTATATACATATATATATATATATATGTATATATATATATATATATATATATATATATATATATATATATATATATGTATGCGTCTGTGTGTGTGTGTGTGTGTGTGTGTGTATATATACGTATATATATATAGCCGATTATTGTGAAATGTTTTTACCTTTATAGTTACGGTAGCCTACTCTCTTTATTCATGATTATAATTTAAACATATGTTATATTCGAATATTGGTTAATGTGAACAAGAATGAGATGAAATGGAATATACGGGTATATATTATATTCATCTTATATTGTAGGTTGGCCCCACCCAATATAAAATCCTGGCTACGCCAGTGACGCATATAATAGGCTACTTAGTAGGCCTATACTGCAAGAGACCGGGACACATTTGAGGACAGTAACTGTTATTTTGGCATTCACAGCGTTCATATTATTATTATTATTATTATTACCACCATATTATAACAGCGTTCAGTATGAGGTATTTAGGTATGTAAAAAAAAAAAAGAAGAAAGTATAATAATTATAGTAAAAAATAATAATTAAAAAAATAAAATAAAACAAGTACACAAAATGTTTTTGGGAAAATACCGTTTTTCATCTTTGGATGGTAAATCTAATTTTTCCAGGCCCGTAGCCAGAGGGGGATCGGGGGGATCGGACGACCCCGCCCCCCCCCCCACAGGATTGAGAGTCCCGCTCAAATAAAAATCGGATTTTACATATAAAAGTCCTTGTCCCCAAATGCTACCCGTCGGACTCCTCAATCACCAAATCAGTTAAAGCGGTATGGTTAAATAAGCTATCATTTTTAATGCCAATTCCTTGTCACATGAGTGCTTGTGTTTTACCATTAATTAATATTGCAATAAAAAATTAATAGGTCTACATCTCTGTTGGCCTATTGGTAAGGCTGTCGCCGTCTTTTAAACACCAGTGTTATTCATGAACAGTTGAAAAGGCACCCATGCTTTATCATATTAAGGCTAGAGGGTAAAACGGGTATGGCGCCATACCCAAAGGTTTTTAAAGATTTTTTTTAAAGTTAACATTTTGACAAAATTAATTACTGTTATCATTACTGTATGATTTTCTTAACCCTGATTCCAAAATTAAGTCATTATCTTTCTGAGAGAGGTCACCCATGTTGACTGTGGTTGCATTCAGTTCCATAGCGCCATACCCCAAAATTTCCTTCTGCAGAAACACTGGTTTCAGATCTCAGTCTATGCATAAAGATTAAACGCGGCCTCAAAACTAGTGGGGTGGGGTGCACGAACACATTGTTTTAGTTTATGCATGACTTACTTTTCGTGACCATGTCGAGGACCTAATTTAGTTTTAGGTACGGAGACGGTAGCCTTGACCTACTGACCGGGCTTGAAACTATTTAGCGGGACATCGGCTGCCCTAGCCTTGACCTATTTAGAGGGATAACGCCCATCATAGCCTTGACCTATTTAGAGGAACAACGCCCGTTCTAGCCCAGAAGCTCCTTGGCTTCTGGCCTGGGCCAAAGTCTGCTAGACCGCATCTTATAATATCATGGATGGTCATGCATTTTCACATTGAAAACGTGTGACGTACACGTGTAGTCTTTTAAATATTGGTATTTATTTTCAAGATCGTGTGTTATTTGAAAGTTATGTTGCGGAGTATTTTAAATTTAAAAATAATAATAGGGAAGAAAGAACCGAATATTGAAGTTGTGTTTGTTTGTTATAATTTTATTTTTGTTGTCAGTTATAACCTATTGTTGAAGTTTATATTTGTACGGGGGGTACACTATTGTACGATATCAGGTGCATATTGGTGAATGGTGATGTCGGGGATTGAAAAAAAAAACCATGCTTTAAGTTTACTATGCTCCTTTCGGCAGGGATGAGAACTCGCAAGATCCCCGTGTGGCTTCTCCCCCTCCCCCCCCCTCCCCCACACCCCCCGCCATAACCCGCCCGGTTGGCATTTTATTTTCACCATGGTCAAGCGCCATTTAATTTTGTCTACTACACTATTTTTTTTTTTTTTTTTTTTTTTTTTACGCGATAATAAGAACACTGTTTATCTTCCCGGATGTAGGTTGGCCGTCCCCCACAATGCAACATTCATGATGTCAGCCTCCATAAAGGCGTGAAAGCATGTTAATAACATTATAAAGTCTTTTAAAATGAATGATTTGAGAAAAGTTGAACTAGCTATTCTTTCAGGAACTAGCCATCCATTTTTCACTGGTAATTGTTTAGTGGTGTTGTCTCGATATTTATATTATGGCGCGATATCTGGTTAAACGCGCTAAAGGTATCGTAGAGCGAATCCATGATTATGACGTTTCGCCCCCCCAGTCAGTTCGCCCCCCAGTTTGACCTGTTCGCCCCATGTACCAGTTCGCCCTAACTATTTATCAGTTCGCCCCCAACTCCCAGTTATTTGTTACTTTTAAACAATTATTGTATTGTTCCTCTAGAGGCATGTTACGCCCTGTGTGTGTGTGTGTGTGTGTGTGTGTGTGTTTCTTTTCTTAGAGGGGATGGATTGTTGTCTTTCCACGATTTGGAGGCATCATGAGTCAGTCCGGCATCGATGATATAATCAACAGTTTAACAGGGGCGTAGGCTGGGGCAAATAGTCCGCTTTCAGTACTAAAACATACACTGATACAGGTTTATAAATATGGAGTTTTGGGTAGTGCAAAAACAAAATACAAAAAGGTCCACTTGGTTCATATTCGAACCCCCCCCCCCCCCCAGGTCCAGATCATGATATGCCCCTGAGTTTAATTAATATAAAAAGCACTTTTACACATATAAACCACATTATCAACATTTATTGAAACATCCATTCCTGCCAGAGATAGGATCTTTTTCAAAAATAAAGAAATAATTTGAGTAAAAAGAATTATGAGCATCTATAAACTTTCACAAATAAAATAAAATAAACCTTCAACTTATTTGATTTTAAAACAATGGTTAGTCAGCTTCATAACCTTGATGCTGATTATGCATCTTCGGCTAACACCTAAAAGGGCTTTGAACCGTAATTCCAATTCGATATGGCCTCTTCTGGTGAGCCTTATTCTAATTGAGGGATTATCTTTTTGGGGGTGAACTGGTACCTTTGTGGGGGCGAACTGGTTAAGCACGCGGGGGCGAACTGACATCCTACTTGGGGGTGAACAGACCTGGGCGAACTGGCTTGGGGGCGAAACTGCCTGGTACCTCGTAGAGTAATCAATAGTCGCACATGTCACATTTTTTCTAAAACTCGTGAGCACGCACAAACTAGTGATGTCACATTTATCAACAAATGATAAAACAAAACTTCCTGGTCTGTTAACAGAATGATTTACATCATTGTTTTTTCATCAGTGAAATATGGATTTCATGTGAAATTACGATAAGATATGCTATACCAGTACTTATTGTCATTGTGTACAAAGCCAAAACAAGGGTGCGAAAAGTGATTGTTGTCAAGTTTAATACCAAATATAAGTGTCCAGAGGCGGAAAGAATGGAGTGCGTGACTTATTGTTACGTTTTAAATCAGGCGAGCATATGAGGACCAATAATGTTGTAATTATCAACGGAAGAAGAAATAGCACTTCCTGGTCCATTAACAGGGCTACATGTAGTAGTATTGTAGGCCTACATGTACGTTAAAAATTAACATTTCCGGTGATTTTCCTGGGAGAAAATAAAGGAACTGTAGGGGTCCTCCCCCTAAAAAAACAACAGTACCCAAACTAACAAAAAACACATACAAAAGAACTCAAACGTAAAAACATTTGAAAGCTCTATGTATAGACCAATCCCTTTCTTTGCCTATTAATATCTTGTATGAAAAGGTTGGTACGATGGATACGCTTACTTAGTTCATCAACATAAACCTCCAGTGCATTTACACTCAAAGTTTATTAAATTATCTTGATGAACTTAAGTTGATTTACTTTTATGTATGGTAGCTGAACCAGACAGAAATATTTACTGTTGATGACTCAAACTGTGTTCAGCTAACGATAAACACATGGATACAATACTTATGGAAAGAATAGTCTTTACTTTTCAGTTATGGTACATAAAATAAAATCAATAACTGCATGAGTTAACGTAAAAATATTAACAATGGACGTAAAATGAATCTTGTAAACCGAACATAATTAAGAAAGAAATCTAACAAAGTGGGAGGGAGGGATGAAAATCACATAAATTCAACTACTTGGCCATGTGTGAGGTTATGTGATGGAACAGTATATTATTTTAGATTCCTTCATTTTAAAGGCATATTGTCACAAACCACTGACCTATTTAATGGTCTAACAAAGTGTTACCTGAACAAAATTAATTTGATTTGTTCCTAAATGTACTTTATTGAACCATCTTCGTAACCACCATACTCCATTTTTTTAAATGCCATTTTGTAAAAATAAATGAATTATGGCAATGGTCCATAATTCAAAAACTAAAATTGCTGAGAGGGATGACATGGATTTCACTCCATCATAGTTCAGTTAAGGTGATGCGATAGCTAGATTTGGTTTTCAACAATTAATGTAATTTTTATTTATTATCCATTTTTAGAGAAATACGGTCCTTAAATCCGTGACAGTATGCCTTTAACTCAACTTCAAGTGAGCCAAATATGGTAATTTTGAGGAATACACAAAAAATGACTTAGTAAAATTAATGCTGTAAGGGGTTTTATAAATGTTTGTAGTTAGTTCATGGAAATGTTCCAGGGGCCCGTATTTTCGAAGCAATATCTTAGCCTACGAAATCGTAAAATCGTCGTAAGCTATGACGTCACTATGGCATGTGCTGTAGTGACGTCACACCCTACAATGGTTTTAAAATTTTGGTCCCTGAACGACATGCAGACAACAACAAATTGGATGTTGTTTGTGTGAACCATGCACAAAAAACCAAACTGAATGGAATTTGAAGCTTAACACAGTTAGGGACGTTGACTGTAGATGATCTACATATTTATATATATATATATATATTTTAGTTCTATCGTCTTCAAGTGAATCGATCACATTGATATCGTTGGTTGATGAAAGTAGTTTTGTTTTTTAAAGGTAGTGTAAATATTTTGGCACCCAAAATAAATCAATTTAATGATGAACACTACCATTTCTGTTATTTTTATAAACGGTGATATCCCTAACAAAATGCAAAGTTTATAATCTTTTATTAGGAATTGCTGAATAAACATATGTCAGTAAGTAAAAATTATCAGTTATGACCAATTAAATCTGCAATTGAGGACAAATTATGAGAAGACAGTCAGTGGACACAAAAGACTGAATTCTTATCATGTGACATGTCACAAATTTGGAGCCAAATAAGTGGTTTTTCAGCCGGAGATTGCTGATATGACTAAAATAAAATAAAATGTGTTGAGTGCGTCGTTAAATAAACCATTTCTTTTCCTTTACATTTTTTTTTGATGAACTGATCCAAGCTATGTGCCAAAATTACCTCATTAAAACTCTGCAAGTCTTTATATTTTGAACTTAATCCTACAGGAACCGGCGTCGTGGCAGGCCATCGGTCTACAGGCTGGTAGGTACTGGGTTCGGATCCCAGTCGAGGCATGGGATTTTTAATCGAGATACCGACTCCAAACCCTGAGTGAGTGCTCCGCAAGACTCAATGGGTGGGTGTAAACCACTTGCACCGACCAGTGATCCATAACTGGTTCAACAAAGGCCATGGTTTGTGCTATCCTGCCTGTGGGAAGCGCAAATAAAAGATCCCTTGCTGCCTGTCGTAAAAAGAGTAGCCTATGTGGCGACAGCAGGTTTCCTCTAAAAACAGTGTCAGAATGACCATATGTTTGACGTCCAATAGCCGATGATAAGATAAAAAATCAATGTGCTCTAGTGGCGTCGTTAAATAAAACAGACTTTTTTAATCCTACAGTACATTCAATTATGTGCCAAAATTACATTATGAAAACTGCATAATCTTTATATTTTGGACGTGATCCTACGAGACATTTAAAATTCAATAGGACCACAACCCTGGTCAGGCTGCTGGTGATCTTTTGCACTTGCCAAGCACAGGTGGTCCCTAATTCCACCCACCCCAAACCCTTTGCTGTCCTGGATATAGGAGCCAGCATGGGCCGATACCTGCACCCATGACAGGTGTGCGCTACAACAGCTTACTCTGAATGTGCATGTTAAGCCCTATGACCTGACCTAATTGCCAAGCATAAAAACCATATACAAGCATATACCTGGCTGTGTATTAGTCTATCACAGTCACTGACCAGTACTCTGACCAGAACAAGTGCGCTAGCAATTAAAACACTACTACTGATAACTTATTTTCGTGCTTATATCCAATTAAGGTTCAAGCACGCTGTCCTGAGCACACACATCAGCTATCTGGGCTATCTGTCCAGGACAGTAGCCTGAGTAGGTTGGTTGGTTAGTGGTTAGTGTGAGAGAAGAGGGTGTAGTGGCCTTACACCTACCCATTGAGACCTTAAGAACTCACTCTGGGTGGAGCTGGTACCGGGCTGCGAACCCTCTACCTACCAGCCTGTAGTCTGATGGCTTAACTACTGTGCCACCAAATAATGAATGGGCCTAAAACATAACAGTTCCTTTTCTTTCTTTTTTTCCTTTTCTGATTCACAGTGACATGCCGACACAGTGCTAGAATTAGGTCTACATTGATGTGCTTGAACTTAGTGGGGTAAGAAAGCACATACTATCTCTCTGGGGAAAGTACTGTGTTGTGTAATGTTTCTAACAATATGTGCTCACATTGTTTAATTAATTTCAGATGTTCCCAGTACTGTGCCATTAGCCAGTAGTTTCCTAGAGGGGAACTTTGAGGATGTTTTGCGTCATCCAATTGGTCAGAAGATCTTAACAGCAGAGAAAGGCCCTGAAAATCTGCTTTCTGATATCAAAGCAAATGTTGACCATTTTCTGTCAGAAAAAGATCGTGATGTGCAAAGTTTGTGAGTAATTTATTTTCTGATTGCAATGTGCAGGATTTATATGTTTTTGGTAATACTTATTCACAATAAATTCCACTTTTGAAGGTCACCTGAGTCGTTTTCATCCGGCGTCCTGTGTAAACTTTTCAAATTGTGTACTTCTTCCCCAAAACTACATTTCCAGCCAAGGTTTATGAAAACTTCCTTGACACATGGAGAAACAAATTTTTGGATGCGGTCATTTTGACCCACAAAGAGTCAATTAAAACAAATCTTCTTTATTTGTGTGACAGCATGAAAAACCTGCGATGTGAAAATGTTATAAAAATTAAAATAGAGTTTTTGAAAGCATAAGATAAAGCACATACTACAGAGAAAAGTGTTACTTTAATTAATTAAATGGGATGAAAACATTTTAAAATATTGAACAATTTGTATTGAAGATTATTAATTTGAGAAAATGTACTCCCAAGTTTTATCCCTAAAACCCCATTAATTATGGGTTCAAATAATCACTTAAAAAGAACATAATATACATCAACTGAGTTATTCTGTACTGTGTAATCATGTAATTATTTTAACTGTATATACCACTGACAAGAATTTGACACTGAACCACCCCCCACCCTAACCAACTTGAGCTGGCACGTTTTTCTTCTTTTTGTTTTTACATGACTTTGTTTGTCTCAGTTTAACACAATTTAAATGTTTCGTGTTTCTTATTACAGCATACACAGTCTTAGTAATGCTGCATTTATATGTTAGTTTATAAACTAAACAGATGAACACGTTTTGCTTATTTATACTTTGGAAGAATTGTTGATTTTTGCCATGTAAATTGTCTGCATGTGCATTACTCTTATGTAACAGATATCTCTGTGCAGTTGCTATATTTAGAAAGTAGATTTCATGACCATTCCATTTTACAATAAGCTCAGCCAAATAAGTGGTTAATTCTTGCATAATTAAAATTAAATCTTTCATTTTTTTTGTATGAAAGTTAAGGTTTTTTTAACTATGACAAAAATGGGGGAAAATAATAAACTTTTTGTGTATTTTATTTTATTTGACATCCGACATCTGACGGGTTTCTCATGTCAGCACACGTTTACAGAAATGCTATAACTGAATGCCTTCATATATTTAGAGGTCAACAGATGGTTTATCTAATTTGTTTATATCATTAGCATGAGGATGAAGTTTGCTAAACATGTACCAGTAGGTCTATAGTGTAGACAAATGTATTTAATTTAATTTCTTCAATTTCTTCTCCAAAACTACTTGACTAATTCCAAGCAAATTTTGTTTCAAGCATTGTTGACACATGGAAAAATGCTTCTTTAAAATTATTTTAGAAATTGAACATAAATTTTCTCTTATTTTTACAATTTTATTTATTTTTAAACTTTAAACTATGACGCAATTCAAACAGTAAACCAAAGGAACAATGAACAATTGAGCATGTTTAACATAAAGTCTGTGTTGAGTTTGTCCTTACTCATAGGCCTACATGTACACTTTTCACATTTATTGGCTACACAGCCCTTAATGCGAAGTTTGTTTTGTTTAACAACACCACAAGTGCACAATAATTAATTAATCATCGGCTATTGGATGTCAAACATGTGGTAATTGCTGACTCATTATCAGAGAAAACTTGCTACATTTTTCCTAATGCAGCAAGGGATCTTTTATATGCACCTTCCACACAGACAGGAAAGCACATACCACAGCCTTTGACCAGTTGTGGTGCACTGGTTGGAATGAGAAAAATCCCAATCAGTTGAATGGATCCTTAGAGGTGGTTCGATCCTGCAAAGCAAGCACCTCAAGCGAGCACTCAACCGACTGAGCTAAATCCCACTCCTGCTTAATACGAAATATAGTACTCTGTAATATCTTATACTTTATGAATACATGGATGTTTTTTCATTGCAGACAGCTGGATGTATTGATAGTGGGAGCATCATGTCTTCAGTTGTTTGTTCAAAACAACTGGGTTGGGCCATTCTCCGACAACCCACCACAAACATTCCTTGGCAAACAGTTCAAAGAGGATGAACAGGTATTAGATATAGAGAATAACCTGTTGTTGCCTAAATATATTGGCTTTATCCTACAAAGGAAAGAATGTCTAAGGCTTTATTAAGCTGCATTTACCATTTGACTTGAGAGGGATAAAGCTAATATGTTACGGAAATAACAAATTCTTTTATGTTTCTGCAATCCAATAAGCATAGTTCAAAAATTATATTTATTACTCCAGCGTTCAGGAAATATCACAAAGATATGAGCACACATGTCTGAAACGGGAACTGTTCCGATGGATTCTGATCTATCAGCACTAACACCTGACATTTATTATACCATTCAGTCGCGGACACATATGTGCCTATCTTAACATAATTTATATACTGAAGTATGATGTAATATGGTTTTTATCTATAAACATTATTCACAGCTAATCGAAAATAAGTTGACGCTTAATTCGATGTGCAGTTCAATCAGCATGTTTGCAATTTTTGCCATATATTTTATTTGTGAACATATATGCGTATACAGTATGTTTTAGTAATTGAACATCGTCCACTTTTTTTTCTTTTTGAGATTTTCATGATTTTGTATCCTCTGATACTCATAAAAAATTGGATAAAAGTGATTTCCCTCTGGCACAATTGCTATAATTTTTATATGTATTTTCCTACTTGTAACTTGTCTGACCTGTAAAATGGTAACCTATTTTTCAATAGTATTGACAAGCCATTGAAAAGTGTTGATAGAGCAACACACAGTTTAATCAGTTTGTTCATTCATGTGATAAGTGAAATATTAAAAACAAATTAATTTGTTAAAATTGTTTTATTTTTGCCACCACTGTATGTTCTTACTTAGCATCAACTTCAACCATCTCTTCCTCAAGCAATTATGCTCAAATGTTCCATAGTTAACGATGGTGTTAGTGAGTTGGTTGGGTAGTTTGTTAAATATGTTTTAATACTTTCAGATCCTTGAAAGTTGGGTAACCAAAGAGCTTGAAGTTGATGGTTCTTCACTTTACACACTTGCAAGATTCGTTCCATATCTTTACATAGCTCGGTGCATCTTCCACGAATGTCAGGACCGTTTGAAGCAATTACAGGTAAATTCAGTTTAAAAAACTTTAAGCTTTTTGGCTCACATGCAATGTGCAATACAAGTCTGTAACACAAAATGTCCTGTCTAGGGGTCCATCCATCAACATTTGGTTAAACTCATGTTAAATTTGCTTAAAGTTTGTTAGGGTCGAATATCAACTCTCCCACTCGCCCATGTTTTACCTTCTGACTACTGGATTAATTTTTTACAAAAAACATGTTGAGGGGTACAATTAATAACTTTTAATCACATATTTTCACTTAAAATGTTTATAAATGCATAAAATAAAGTTTATATCTGAATCAGTAAGTATTATTTTTATGGGTTTTTCAAATTTTTATATTTTAGATATGTTGATTAAAATTAGGCCAAAAATCAAAAAGGTCACATTTGCTTACAGGCATTTGTGGCCAGATGTCCAGTATTTATGTCCATTATTCCCAATCACTGGGTTTTTAACCATAATTTGTTTTGGAAACAAATGTCAGCTTTAGTTTTTCAATGGAGAATACCTGGGAATTCTGAGTTGAAAAAGTGGTTTTCAGCAAGTATTTCCACTTGACATCAGTGGCAGAATGTCGTAGTCATTTTCAGGAATTAATAGCTGATTGTGACAGCTAATTCCATAATACATTTGATCGTTTTACCAACAATAACAATTCCGAAATATTGGGATAGGAATTGCAGTACTCTCAATTAATCTGTTTTCTGTTGTTCTATTATTATTTCCGGTGAGTGCCATATGCAAAAAGAAGGGAAAATATGAATTGGAGTATACACTGTATGTGGACTACTGTGACGTGAGATACTGTGAGATATCTCGCGTATAGTAGTCAGAAGGTTAAAACTTATTAAAGACATATGGTACATATTGGCTATATTCTGTTGTGCATTTATAGTGTTTTATTCAGTTAAGTTGAATTTTTTCTAATTGCCATAACCTTTTGAATGCTTAAATTAATGGCTTTTCATATTTGGTATGGTTGTTCACCAAGTGATAGTTTTTCATCTGCACACCTCTAGGTCATTGAATGCGACTCCAGAGTAAGGTCAGAGTCATTTAAAACTTGGTTAAAATTTCTGTCATTGCCTTTATATCTTAATCATTTTGTTAACCAGTGTGATTCAGTGTGACACCACGACAAGTCATTCAGCAAACAGTAGTCTTTCAACTTTATATGTGAACTCAGACAGACGGGCACTATGACTGGTATATCAAAGGCCGTGGTATGTGTTATCCTGTCTATGGGATGGTGCATATAACAGATCCCTTGCTGCTAATGGAAATATGTAGCAGGCTTCTTCTATGACTGTGTCAAAAATGACCATGTGTTTGACATCCAGTAGCCGATGGTTAATAAATCAAATGTGCACTAGTGGTGTTGTTAAACAGAACAAACTTTAACTTTTACAGACAGCTGACTGGTGGTTGTTGAGATGTGCAGTCGTACACCAGGAGATCCTTGATGAAAAATCTCACACTCTGAAGGAGACGTCACTCCATCTGATAACTGATAGTATGTATCATACCATGCACAGTACTCATTTAGTAGTGTTCCTTATAGAATTCTGTCAACTGTAGGTGAAATTAACCTTGTTACAATTGGATTAATTTTTTATTAAAAAACCCAAACCATGTTAAATCGTATTCAAATTATAACATATACTCATATATTTTAACATAATTTTTTTATCATAAAATGTTATTTCATGACAGTGCCATATGCAGACTATATATTTCTACTTTTACGAAGTATATTACAAAATGCCTACACTAGACAATGATGACATAGCTGCAGTCTGTGAAAATCATGTGAATTATGTCACTATAGTCAAAGAAGTTTTACTTTTCACTTTTTGTGAAAAAGATTTTCAAATTATTATTTTTTAAATTGTAAACTTAAATAGCCTTTATTAGAAATGAAAATATACATGTCATCTGATATTTGACTAGACAAAAATATTTGTTTTAGTTTTAAATTTAATTTATTGTAAAGTTAACCTTTAACACCTAAATTACAATACTGTATTATCACTACCGGTAAGTGAATGTGACTGCAACAGGCCCAAATTCAAAATTGAGCTACTATCAAATTCCCTCCAACATATGGAGAAATCTATAAATGTAAGTACAGTCAAGTCCATGTTTACAGCATGAGCATTTAAGCAAGCTTTAATCTGTTTTGAAATCCAAGGGGAATATCTCGGGCAATTTGGGTATTATTTATGGTAAATCAGTAGTCTTTGCAGGGTTTTTTGTGTGTTGAGAACCATTAAATTCTGTAAGTAAAATGTGTGTAAATCACATTACATGATCACACAAATTTACTGAAAGTTAATATATCACTTTTTGCTGTTTGTTTCTTCGAAATACATGTATGATTTACTGTTCTGTAGATTATATGTTTCATGTCTACATGTAACAGTATGTATGTATGTAGTAAAAATAAGATTGTTATTATTAATGTTTGTTTTAGTTTCCAACAGAGAGCCACTGCTGACAGATGACAGTTGTAGGTAAGCACTTAAACAACCTGTTTGTTCCACATGTCTGACACTGATTTTTGTTTCACGTTGATGAAGTGTGAGACTAAACGATCACATCTTCGTGTTACAGCGGTAGGGAATCACTGAGAATCAGCAGCATCTTCTCCATTAGCAGTGTTTCTGCCAGAAAGACATTTTTGGGTATGGCGTTATGGAATTGAATTCAACCACAGTCAACAGGAGGTATGGGAGGCCTCCCTAAGAAAGAAAATGGGTTAAGTTTAGGGTTAGGGTTAAGGAAAGCATACAGTAATGATAAGAATAATTAATTTTGTCAAAAAGTTAACTTAAAAAAAAAAAAAATCTGCCAAAAATTTGGGTGTGGCACCATACCCGTTTTACCCTTTGGCAGAAACACTGATTAGGTTACAGTTTAGATTAAAGCTGTTTTAATTTGATTACTGAAGTGAAATATTCATACGGATAATTAATCAGTTATGTATTGTAATCATGAGTTGTCTAGGCTAAACACCAAATATTTATCATGTATTTCACTTCGGTTAAATCCCGAAATGTGTCATTTTGTAGTTCAGTGTTTCGCATCTTTCAGTTGTTACTAGCATGTTTACATTATCACTGTCATGTCTCTTAACTCTTTGTCTGGCCTCTGTGGCGTCATGGTTATGCCATCGGTCTATAGGCTGGTAGGTACTGGGTTCGGATCCTAGTTGAGGCATGGTATTTTTAATCCAGATACCGACTCCAAACCCTGAGTGAGTTCTCCGCAGGGGTCAATGGGTAGGTGTAAACCACTTGCACCGACCAGTGATCCATAACTGGTTCAACAAAGGCCATGGTTTGTGCTATCCTGCTTGTGGAAAGCGCAAATAAGATATCCCTTGCTGCCTATCGTAAAAGAATAGTCTATGTGGCGACAGCGGGTTTTCTCTAAAAAAAACCAGTGTCAGAATGACCATATGTTTGACGTCCAATAGCCGATGATAAGATAAAAAATCAATGTGCTCTAGTGGCGTCGTTAAATAAAACAAACTTTACTTTATTAATCACCGCCAGTGTCAGAATGACCATATGTTTGACGTCCAATAGCCGATGATAAGATAAAAAATCAATGTGCTCTAGTGGCGTCGTTAAATAAAACAAACTTTACTTTATTAATCACCGCCAGTGTCAGAATGACTATATGTTTGACGTCCAATAGCCGATGATAAGATAAAAAATCAATGTGCTCTAGTGGCGTCGTTAAATAAAACAAACTTTACTTTATTAATCACCGCCAGTGTCAGAATGACTATATGTTTGACGTCCAATAGCCGATGATAAGATAAAAAATCAATGTGCTCTAGTGGCGTCGTTAAATAAAACAAACTTTACTTAACTCTTAGCTTGCTGCTGCAAAGATATACCTCTCCTGGCCAGGGTCAGTGGCAAATTATTAAAAATATTTTGAGTGAGTTTGAAAGTGTTTAACTATAACTTTCATTGTGTGGAGACATTGATTTAAATTTGGAATGAAATAAGGGCTTCCAGTGAGCACAAAATCCTGACAACCATAGCAGAGGATTTGTTTTGTTTAACGACACCACTAGAGCACAATGATTTATTAATCATCAGCTATTGGATGTCAGACATATGGTCATTTTGACACAGTCATAGAGAGGAGGCCTGCTACATTTTTTCATTAGTTGCAAGGGATCTTATATATGCACCATCCCACAGACAGGATAGCACATACCACAGCCTTTGATATACCAGTCGTGGTGCAGAGGAAGACAGTATTCGGTGATGACAGAGACCTAGACCTATCCAGTTTGAACAGTTTAATACATTTTGTTTAGAATAATTCTGTCATGATGATTAATATGTGGAATATGACTTGTGTTTTGACATTTTAGAGATGTTAGTATGATGTTTCATCTCGAGGCTGGCCATGTCTGTCATACGTACTTTGAAATCAAGTTGGCACGAGAACATTTTGACACTGCAAAGAAGATCTCAGGACTCGAAGTTAAACTTACAGGTTAAATACAAATCTTTTTAGAACGTTGTTTTCCTTCTGTCCTAATTTCAATGTAAAATCGCTATTGTACTGTTTTTGTTTCTTGACTATATGCATTTAATTTTGGAGCATCGTCATACTAATTTCATTTATATGTCAATAAAATTAGTCATGTGATGTGGTTAATTTGCATTTAATAAAAAAATATATAATCTGAAAAATATCACAATCATGTTATTTTATTGGATATGCTACTTATTATATGATAGAGGATATTTAATTATTGTTGAGTATGAAGGTTACAAAAATATGTACTTTAAGTTTGAGCTTATATAAGAGATTATTACTTTTGTGTGTTTCAGGATTGTCAGTGTCATATATTAGGAATAAAAACTCTGGTAATAACCTCTATATTTGAACATAATAAATAATTTATGTATTTTCTTCTTAGGTGCAATGGGCAAAAGAACTCGGTTTCAGCAAGATGAAAAAGCCCAGCTTATACTGCAGGTGACAAGAGAGGAGACGAGAGCTGTTGGCGAGTCATCATTACAGGTTGTCTGCCACAGTCTCACACTGCCAAAGGTATTGTGGTGCAAAACAATCTTTATTTAACACTTTCAAATGCATTGTTCATTTTACCCGAAATACAGATTGTGCTCAGATTATCTGACATATACCTTTAGAAGAGTTTAGCCAGTCGTTTGCCTAATGTGAATTTGCAAATATATTTCATTATCAATTAGCCAAAAAGCTACTTTCAAAATCATTTGCCCTTTGCAGATGCTGTTTGGCTAATTGAAACTTGTTTTTGGCTGCTGATTTTCTGACCAAATTTGCAAAACTGCTAATAATTATGGGGATTCAGCCTAAAGCCTGCTTTAGGCCCAAAACACATCGGATCTGGGTCTGGCAAGTATGGTACCAGTCCAAAATGAAACACATTGAATCAAATGGGACAAAACACACCATGTCTATGCTGGCATCAACTACAGATCTGGCAACAGATGTCATAGAAAATTTGCTTATTATATTGATAACAGGTAATAGTTACAGACCCAGACGTCAACATATACCAGACATGGCATTTTTGTCACACTCTCCGGATCCAGACCCAGCTTCAATGTGTTTTGGGCCTTACAAATGTTTTCTTTAATTTACCTATAGATTTGGGGTGTTTGTATGTTATACAAAATGATCTAACATAAGACGTGTCCTGCTGTTAACTCCAGTAACTACTAACTTGGTTACTGTTCTCGTCGTGAATATGGGTTGTTTTATTTCAGATTGTAACAGTACTAACTTGGTTACTGTTCTCATCGTGAATATGGGTTGTTTTATTTCAGATTGTAACAGTACTAACTTGGTTACTGTTCTCGTCGTGAATATGGGTTGTTTTATTTCAGATTGTAACAGTACTAACTTGGTTACTGTTCTCGTCGTGAATATGGGTTGTTTTATTTTAGATTGTAACAGTACTAACTTGGTTACTGTTCTCATCGTCAATATGGGTTGCTTTATTTCAGATTGTAACAGTACTAACTTGGTTACTGTTCTCATCATCAATATGGGTTGTTTTATTTCAGATTGTAACAGTACTAACTTGGTTACTGTTCTCATCATCAATATGGGTTGTTTTATTTCAGATTGTAACAGTACTAACTTGGTTACTGTTCTCGTCGTGAATATGGGTTGTTTTATTTCAGATTGTAACAGTACTAACTTGGTTACTGTTCAAATCGTGAATATGGGTTGTTTTATTTCAGATTGTAACAGTACTAACTTGGTTACTGTTCTTATTGTGAATATGGGTTGTTTTATTTTAGATTGTAACAGTACTAACTTGGTTACTGTTCAAATCGTGAATATGGGTTGTTTTATTTTAGATTGTAACAGTACTAACTTGGTTACTGTTCTCATCGTGAATATGGGTTGTTTTATTTTAGATTGTGGCTCTGGATGATGATACAGTGCTAGATGTGGTTCAGTTTTCTGGAGACAACCAGGATCTAGAGTTGTCTGTGTCGCTGTCACCTGTTGAACAGGCCGTCGTTCTCGGTGTCATGTGAGTCCACTTACTACAGTCAGACCTGTCTTAAGCGGTCACACAAGGGAAGGAAAGGAAATAGTTTATTTAACGACACACTCAACACATTTTATTTATGGTTATATGGCATCTCATACAAGGGAGTAGAGAAAAAATGACCGCTTAAGACAGGTGGCCGCTGATTACAGATTGCCACATGTACAGTCTTAAAATGTTTATTGTTGTTTCTTTTTTTGCCATCTGTACTACTAATTAAAGGTTGTTTGATCCACAATTTACTACATGTATAAATCGACTTTCGACATGTCTCCTCCTTCAGAAATTGTTCTCAATAAGTTTGTTCTCTTTTTCCATTT
Source organism: Gigantopelta aegis (assembly GCF_016097555.1). NCBI lineage: Eukaryota > Metazoa > Mollusca > Gastropoda > Neomphalida > Peltospiridae > Gigantopelta > Gigantopelta aegis. The sequence continues at coordinate 43,436,873 of NC_054702.1, forward strand.
AATTATTTTATTCCTACTTCATGCAGTGTATTGTCATAGTATGTGAATCTACAAATGTCAAGCCCAGAGGCAATTAGATACATTCCAGAGTCATACTTTCTTAATTGATACACAGTAGAGATGTCGGGACTGAATGGATACTAGTATTCCTGAAGGTGTGAAGACTGGTTATTTGCTGCACCTTATTGTTGTTAAAATATCCATTTCATATAATAGTAAACATTTTCTGTGGCCGCTTAATACAGGCATTTTAGCGATTTGGGATCCGATTTATTACAAGTGCATTTACATTAAAAATGTTTGGGAAGGGACAAAGGAGTCGCTTAAGACAGGTGACCGCTGATTACAGGTGGCCACTGATTACAGGTGGCCGCTAGGACAGGTTTGACTGTATTTACTTCATGTTAATTCCTCTAAATTTATCATTACATAATACATTACAATCAGGTCAGATTAACTTTGATGTCCTGTCTAATTATATTACATGCATTTTTCAGGGAAAGTTATCGACGCAGTGTGGCAGCTGAAAGATTGACAGAGGAAGAAATAATGGCCTATATTTGTGTGAGTTACATGTAAATTACAACCCATTTATCCCACGACAAATACTGACAAACATGGAAAGATATTGGGTGTGAATCGTTTTTAAAATTATAACATCCAAATTTGTTTAGGATAAGAATAGACAAGCAATTATTAAATGTTTTTGGTTTAAAACATGCTTGCTTTTCTTTCTGTTTTTTCAGACAATATTACCCCATGTGACAAATTGGTGTACCTCAATTATGGCCCTTGTCTTGAGGTCAAAATTTCAGAAGACTAGATGCAGAACAGTGGAACGTTCCATGAGTCAGATTGAGGTTGGTATTAGTATTATCAGATTAAACAATAGTTTGATACATTTGGGAAGGATGTTAGGTCCATTTACATAATGTACAATATTTGGTCACGTACAGTTGATTAAAATGTGACATTTAAATTTGTTTATGTGATATATGAAACAGATATATGTATCTCTTTTCCCTCTTAAATCTGTTGCTTCCTCTTTGTATAGTAGTATTGTCAGCAAAATATATGATATTTCCCTACTGTTGTTGGTTTTGCTGTCACTCTCTTCATCAGTTGCTAGGACTCGTTTGTGGGCCAAAGGCTAGAACTGGTTTGGTTGGATGTTCATCCCCTCCCCCCCCCCCCCCCCCCCCCCTACTTTACACTGAACTTTTTAATGATCCATTGAAAGTCGACTGTTAACATGGCTTATAATGCAACCATGCTTCCTATGACCTGATAACCCCTACATGATTATTCGAAGTGTTATTATGTCACTGCCTGATAACTCCTCCATTCCTAGCATGATAACCTTGGCGTTGCTTGTGTTATCAGATCACTAGGAAATGAGTTGTGCACATGACAGATGTTTGCTCAATTTTCAGGTAGATTGTTTCGTAATTTTTCTAACATCAATTTGCAGCAATAATTGTTACATACAATTGAATCCCATTGGCTCGAACCCCGTCGGTGTTCGAGAAAGTGTTCGACCCATCGTGTAATTTGACCGAACCATTCGATCAACATCGGATATTTCCGTAACATCAGTTAGAAAGTTGAATTAGACACAAATTGTGTAATGGATGTAAGTGCACTGAAATAAAATGGAAAATTCGTAATCTGTATTTACATGAATTAATTACTAAACAATTTGAATATTTCAACAATAAAAAACTCAGCACTGTCCACTTTCCAGAAATGTAGTGATGTTCAAAGTAACGCTTTATGCTGAGGCCCGTTTGTGCACTAATTGTTTGATTGGTATCACGGTTCATCTAACAAATACAGTAACACTAGATGTACTTGAAAGATCATTACCAATAGCCACTCAACAAACAACATGACAATTGTGGTAACAAAATGATTGCAATGCTATTTTTGCGATGGTCTGATTCATTTATGAGTGCGTCGTTAAATAAAACATTTCTTTCTTTCTTTCTATAGTTTGTTCTGCCTAAATAATTAATCCTAAGGTTGTAATAACCAACTGCGCAAGCGCAGCAATTGTTAGTCCTGTTTGGTGGTTTACCATTTGATATTTGACGGATTACCAGTTCGAGGGAAATATAGCTATTAACACAGATGGGACCGATAATTTAGTTCGAGCGAAGGCTTATAGTCTATCCTGGATGTGTTCGACCCATCAGCAGTTAATATAAGGGTTTACCGAACAAAAAACTCGGGACTTCATTTTTGTTTCGAGCGTTGCGGTGTGTTCGACCCTTCCGAGGTCGAGCCAGCGAGGTTCTACTGTAATTGTATTTTGTATCTATTTGTATAAAGGTGTATTTTGTTGCTATTTATATAAAGGTGCATTTTGTTGCTATTTATATAAAGGTGTATTTTGTTGCTATTTATGTAAAGGTGTATTCTGTTGCTATTTGTAACCCCTGCAATTAAGAAAATGTCTATGGCAAATAATTTGCTGTGGAAAAATTATGTCCGCGGCATTTTCCACAGAAATTTTGTTTGAAACTCTGGATTGTAAGTAAATTTGAATGATTAGTTTGTTATTTGTGTTGTTTGCCAATATATATTGTAAGATTTATTCATGTCAGTGGCGGTATTCGTTGATTAAAAGTAACATAACAGTTAACACATGAATGACATGAACGTTCAAGGACAATGGGGTGGCAAGGGGATGACAGTTTATCATATACAGCGTAGTCAGTCCATAGTGACATACCAGTTCAATTTTTATATTTTAAGTTTTTTTTATCAAAGTGACAGAATATATTTAATGCAATATAGAATTAAACTAATTTTCGTTAATAACGGCATAATTTCTGTTAGGAAATCTATCACAAAGACCAAATGCCCCCCTTTCAAGCCCAAGTAAATCGGTAAAGTTTTTTTTTTTTTTTTTTTTGGACCAGACAAGGGTAGCATGTTTTGCCAGTATGAATGACTGAGAAATTTTGATTATATATATGTATTTTTAAAAATATTTCATCATCAGGTTAACCATAACACTTCAAGTGACTTGTAGGAGTTTTTGTTAAACATTTTACTCAAAATAAAGCACCCTTAATGCACCATAGCCATGGTTCAACAGTGTATAAGCTGTCACCCCCCCCCCCCCCCCCCTGCAATCCAGTGGTCCCTGCAATGCATGTGCTATGAACAGTCAACAGAGTTCAATGACCTAGTTAATACTAGCTTAATGCGGGTAATTTACATATATTTACGATCATGCCCGATGACGCTGAGATTCAGATACTTAGTAATAACGGCGCAGTTACTGTTTTAATATTTACTTTTAATCTGTTTTCTGTTCACAAAGTATATTTTATTTTTAACAATAAGGAAAAAATACATCTTGAAAACAAATTCCAATATAGTCCACGGCAAAAGTAATGCCGCAGAGAACGAAAAACTGTGGAAATCTCCACGGCATTGCCGATTACCACGGGCAATTGCAGGGGTTGTATTTGTATAAAGGTGTATTCTGTTGCTATTTGTATGAAGGTGTATTCTGTTGCTATTTGTATGAAGGTGTATTCTGTTGCTATTTGTATGAAGGTGTATTCTGTTGCTGTTTGTATGAAGGTGTATTCTGTTGCTGTTTGTATGAAGGTGTATTCTGTTGCTGTTTGTATGAAGGTGTATTCTGTTGCTATTTGTATGAAGGTGTATTCTGTGTTTTGCTGTTTGTATGAAGGTGTATTCTGTTGCTGTTTGTATGAAGGTGTATTCTGTTGCTGTTTGTATGAAGGTGTATTCTGTTGCTATTTGTATGAAGGTGTATTCTGTTGCTGTTTGTATGAAGGTGTATTCTGTTGCTATTTGTATGAAGGTGTATTCTGTTGCTGTTTGTATGAAGGTGTATTCTGTTGCTGTTTGTATGAAGGTGTATTTGTATTCTGTTGCTGTTTGTATGAAGGTGTATTCTGTTGCTGTTTGTATGAAGGTGTATTCTGTTGCTATTTGTATGAAGGTGTATTCTGTTGCTGTTTGTATGAAGGTGTATTCTGTTGCTATTTGTATGAAGGTGTATTCTGTTGCTATTTGTATGAAGGTGTATTCTGTTGCTGTTTGTATGAAGGTGTATTCTGTTGCTATTTGTATGAAGGTGTATTCTGTTGCTGTTTGTATGAAGGTGTATTCTGTTGCTGTTTGTATGAAGGTGTATTCTGTTGCTGTTTGTATGAAGGTGTATTCTGTTGCTGTTTGTATGAAGGTGTATTGTGTTGCTGTTTGTATGAAGGTGTATTCTGTTGCTGTTTGTATGAAGGTGTATTCTGTTGCTATTTGTATGAAGGTGTATTCTGTTGCTGTTTGTATGAAGGTGTATTCTGTTGCTATTTGTATGAAGGTGTATTCTGTTGCTATTTGTATGAAGGTGTATTGTGTTGCTGTTTGTATGAAGGTGTATTCTGTTGCTGTTTGTATGAAGGTGTATTCTGTTGCTGTTTGTATGAAGGTGTATTCTGTTGCTATTTGTATGAAGGTGTATTGTGTTGCTGTTTGTATGAAGGTGTATTCTGTTGCTATTTGTATGAAGGTGTATTGTGTTGCTGTTTGTATGAAGGTGTATTCTGTTGCTGTTTGTATGAAGATGTATTCTGTTGCTATTTGTATGAAGGTGTATTCTGTTGCTGTTTGTATGAAGGTGTATTCTGTTGCTGTTTGTATGAAGGTGTATTCTGTTGCTGTTTGTATGAAGGTGTATTCTGTTGCTGTTTGTATGAAGGTGTATTCTGTTGCTGTTTGTATGAAGGTGTATTCTGTTGCTGTTTGTATGAAGGTGTATTCTGTTACTATTTATATAAAGATGTATTTTGTTGTTATTTGTGGGTGCCTTGATAGACAGATTTGACCATTTTCTGTTTTAATTCAGGAGCTGGTGAACCAGATGTACCGACCATCTCCATCTCCTTCTCAAAGACTCTCGCTGTTTTACGCGACTAACGTGCCAACCATATGGAATCTGCAGGTACGTACTTGCAAAACAACAACAGACGGTTTAATACTAAACCTGAAAAGGGTACCAAAAGTTAAACTAGTCTAGAAATTGTGTTAGCTTTGTAATTTTAAAACGTTATGAAACGATATGTTGCAATTTAATATTCAGTGTTCTGCACTGACTGGGATTTTGTTGAACCACAGTGTTATTTCTAGCCAGCGCTCCACAACTGATATATTAAATGTATTGTATGTGCTATTCTGCCTGTAGAAATTTGCATATAAATAATAACGATAACACTGAAAGAGAATATTTTTCAGCTCTTATTAGCCAGATATTTCATATATAAATGTATCCAAAGAGTCGTATATAAATGTATCGTATATAAATGTGTCCACTTAATAGTACCCATTTTCAAAACAAAATCAGTGATGTGAAGTTAACAAATATAACTACAACCTTAATACATTTTTATAGTCAGTGTATCATTCACTTTTTGAACAAGCCTAATTTGGTAAATTTGTATATGTATCCTCTTGTTCACAGCAATCCAGTTATTATTAATATAAAAATATTACTTTGTATACAACTCTTTGGTGTACATTGTGAATACACATATGAAATAAGTGTGTGTGTGTGTTGTGTGCATGTTTTACAAAATGTCTGATTTTAACATGTTATTTTAACAGCGGGAGCTGGCCAGTTTGTTGTTGTCACTTGGAGCTATAGGATCTGCTCTCGATATATTTGAGAGACTGGAAATGTGGGAACAGGTCATAGAATGCTATCAGACACTGCAAAAACTAGAGAAGGTATGGAATTCACACACATCTTGAAATGTAACAGTGTGTGTGACTGTGACTGTGAGTGTGTGTTCGTGTGTGTGTGTATTCGTGTGTGTGTGTGTATGTGTGTGTTTGAAATTTGTGAATGTGATTTTATACTTTAAAGTGCTTGGATTTTATAGACATGCCTTCTGTTTATAAAAAAACCCACAAGTTAAATATATTTAACATATTAACTGTAAATAAAAGATGTTTTGTAAATTTATCTTAACATTTTGAACACCAGACTGATAAGTTCACTTGTCAGTGAGTGGTTGGGTACTGTTTGTATACATGAGTGGCATATGTGTATAGCTTGTGATAGTAGTGTTATAGATATACTATAGCCCCTTACAAGACTTGATTGAAACATACAAACAGCTGTTTAACAAATTGGTTAAACAGTTGCATGGTGTGAACTGTATCTGATTGAGATGAATGTTCTACCCACCATGGTGCTAGAGGTGTTTGTATCTTAGTTCACTCCATCTGTAGCAGACCTGTTGAGTTCACGGAGGTCTGCTGTTCTATAATCTGTCTCACAGGGAATGCCTTTTTTCATACTATGAAATTTACTGCAAGTTATTTATTTCTGAGCTCTTGATTTGTAAATTGCACACAAAAATTGTTTTTTTTTATTTTTTATTTCCAAAACACTTTTACTTTTCTTTTTACATCAAACCAAACTGAAATTATTTAGAAAAAAAACAATTTTTATAGAAAGATGGGATGGACTATAGATACTACCAGTGACCAGCCATCTTACATCTGCCTGTGTCTGTGAGATGTTAGTCGGTAAAAGCCACACTGTATTCCATGTTCATGAGTAGATGTTGTGGTTAAAAGTCGTTGATAAGGTTATTTCTTGAGATTGTGCATTTAGATACTGTATTTGAATCTTCTTGGCGTGTGGCTATGATTTCATCAAGGATACTAAGCTGTTTGATGATGTTTGGGAAAACACCTTCGGTGCAGATTTTAAGGAAGGTATTTTGTAATATTTAAAAACACCCAGTGTCAGTTGGCAGGTTTTGAACCTACTGCACCAATTCGCATGAAAAGATCTTTATTTGGGTTTCCCTGGCAACATTGTTGAAGTAAGTCTTGTGATATGCACTTTGACTTTGTTGACAGCTTCATCTTTGGATTTGGTCCATCAGGGGAAGTTTAGCTTCACAGCCATGGAGGTTGTCATGGTTGTCTGTTGATCAAATCTCCACAGTGGTTAAGTTGAGACTAATCAGATGGCTGTGCAAGCCGTCAGTGGCTACAGCAAAATGTTGCAAGTTACGTCTGCTGGATACCCTTGACACATGGTTTGACTGTTGACGGATTCTGATCTGGAATGCATTATGGTGAGAGGCCAGAATTAGTGAAAATAATATACATTCCCATCATTTGTAAATGTTTTTCTCTAATAATATACATTCCCATCATTTGTAAATGTTATTTTCTTTTCACTTGAAGGCCAAAGCTGTGATAGAAGAGCAGCTGAAAGTGAAAGAGACGCCCATCCTGTATTGTTTCCTTGGAGATGTCACTAAAGATATGAAGTGCTACCAGAAAGCCTGGGAGCTATCAAATCACCACAGTGCCCGAGCTATGAGATGCATGGCTTACATTCACTTCACAAACAAACAGGTACAGGTTCTAATGTTAATTATGGAGTACAGTCAAGTCACTTCCCAAATAGGTATTATAGTACCTAAGCCATGATATGCATGATTTACGTTCTCTTCACAAATAAATTGGGACATGTTCTAATGTTAATCATGGAGTGCAGTGACATTTTTCTCTAATTTACTAGACCAAGTGATTAGTTACATTTGCTACCTAATAGGCATTAATTAATTAATTAATATGAATTGTTGTGGGGGGGAAGCTTTCTGGGTTTTTTTTATACAGTTACATTTTATTCTGTTAAAATGCTTTAATGGTTTTGATGATTTTATTTTTCAGTATGATGATGCCTTAGAGTGTTTTCAGAAATCTTTGAGCATCAACCCTCTTCAGGTTTGCTTGTTTCCCGTCTTTAGTATGTTTAGTATGTTTATATTCAGGGTTGGTCGGTTTTTGTCTCCCATTGCTGGTACTGTATATTCTCTATAATTACAGCTCCTGCTAAGTGTTTATGAAATTTTCAAGGTCATTAGTATTAAATGACGTCTGAAAGGACAATGTTTGGCAAAAATATAAAAATTGGAGAGGCATTATTCAATTACTCTATATTGCTGGGGGTCATAACCATATATGGGAAATAAAGCCACTGCATGCACTATAGTTTATATCAAACAAGCAATTTATGTGGTTATCTCCCTTTTCCCCAACTTTAGTAAAAACACTTGATATTAATACAGTGAAACAAGTTTTTGTTTATATCTGTTTTCACTTACGGGTAGTTATATAAGGGGATTACTATATTAATACGGCCATTCTAAAACCGTGACATTATTACATTGTTTTTCACTGATCATATAATAGGCTGTTGATGGATGGGGGTAATGGTATTCATTCCAAAATGCACCACGACTGGTACATCAAAGGCCGTGGTATGTGCTATCCTGTCTATGGGATGGTGCATATAAAAGATCCCTTGCTGCTAATCGAAAAGAGTAGCCCATGAAGTGGCGACAGCGGGTTTCCTCCCTCAATATCTGTGTAGTTCTTAACCATATGTCTGACGCCATATAACCATAAATAAAATGTGTTGAGTGCATTGTTAAATAAAACATTTCCTTCATTCCAAAATGTTATTGAGAGAGAGTCATTAGTTGAGTCTATGCACATTTAAAAAACCCACAAAATGTCCAGCATTTATGTTGATTGATTTATTTATTTACCATCCAGTACATAATTAGAGAATAGTCAACGAGCTACGAGACAATACCGTTGATTTTGCACGAGTGAAGTAATGTTGGCCTTCAGAAGTGCAAGATAAACAGTATTGCCGAGTAGCGAGTTTATCACCCATTTTCAATCTTTATCATTTTATGGAAGATTTTCAAATGATACTCTTATTGAAAACAATTTTGCAAGTTGAGAACAAGAGGCATTGTTGTGTCATAGATGTGCCGTATGTATCACTGATGACGCAACTAGTTGTTGATGTGACTGTCACCATGAAAAATATTTGTACACTTAATTAACCGCTGCACACACTAAAACGATCACCTAACAGTGTGACTTCAAAGCCTATAGTGAAGCACTGATTATGACGTAAAAATATATCTAGGGGAGAAATGTTTTTTTCTTCCCTAGGGAAAGATCATTTTTGTTTTCCCACTTTTCTCTGCCCATATGGATAATAATAATAGAATCGATCACCATTGCAAGGTATAGATAAGGCAATTCCAACCCGAGGGACAAAATGTCTTTTGTGAAGGCCAAGGTTTACCGAGGCCTTTACAAAAACATTTTGCCCTGAGGGTTGGAATTGTCTTATCTATACCTCACAACAGTGATTGATTCTTTTTCTTGCCCATTTAATTACAGTAACAAAACATTAATTTGTTTATTGTTGAACGATTCGTAAACTGTTCACCTACAAACGATGAAACTCATTTAATCATATGCTGAAAAATATAGTCCAACTTATGCAACGACATAAAAATCCAACAACTAAACAATAAACATAAAGTTGAAAATATTAATTTGTTTAAATATTTTTAAAAAGTGAAATGGCAAACAGAATTTTGAATACCATGAGTTATGACGTCAATCGTTGTAAAACATGAGTTATGACATCACACGTATGTAGAAATCGTCTAGCCCTAGGGTCAGACAGATTTTTCTAGCACTGTGCAAAAGCTGGATAACCCTGTCCAGTGGGCAAGAATATGTGAGACATGGCTGTGCAGGTCTATATGTTTATCTGTCTTTATTTGTCTTTTCACTATTTAGTACATTGCATGCAAACCATCATGACAGATGTGTACGTTATATTGTAATGTAATGTAGACACCTGTATGAGCTTGACTGGGAAAATATTAGCACTTTCTTGGAATGTTTTGCATTCTGTTGTTGAACATTGATCGATGTTTGAATATTTTGTTTGTAGATACCAGTGTGGTTTACATATGGGTGTACAGCAATGGCAGCCGAAAAGTTTGAGATTGCAGTAAAAGCCTTCAAAAGATGTGTTAACATTGACTTTGATGTACGTATGATAAAAGTATTTTAATGTTTAACATTTTGACACATGCGTTTTTACATTGTATGGTGTCATAATGCTTGCATGTTGCAGAATACCAATATGTTTTCTGCTGCTTTATGTGTAACACAAATGAAAGGACATGCTGCAAGTAAGAATGGTTTCAGTGTGCGAATGATGTCCCTAACCTTGTCACGGGGATTACTGGGCCATTTTATATAATATAAGGGTCTTCTTTTTATCCTATCTAGAACACTCTGTTTATTGCAAATAACTTAAAATATCTTTCATTGGTGAGACCAAATGTATAAGTTGGATATAGGTCATGAAATGGAGGAACATTTACTTCAGGCTTATACTAAAAATAATGTTCATCAAAAAGATGTGTGTTTTTACTATATTTATTGCTTTCTGTTTTCCAATTTTTAAAGCAAATAATATTGTAAACCTTGGATGAAAATCTTTTTTTATACAGTGAAACCCCTCTAAACCGGACACCCTCGGGACAGTCCAGTATTAAGAGGTATCAGTTTTAGAGAGGTGCTTTTCTGCACCGATATTTAAAAAAGGACCGTGAAAAATGTCCGGTTTTGAGGGAATTCCAGTTTACAGAGGGTTCAGTTTCGAGAGGTTTCACTTTATATGTAAAATTTAGAATTTTTACAAAATTAACAAACAAAAAAATTAATATCAACACTTTTACCTCATGAATATTTTGACTATTTTAGAATTATGAAGCTTGGGCCAATCTTGCGACATCATATGTGAAACTAAAAGACTTGTAAGTTATCGGCTTTAATTTCCTTGTTTTAGTTCAACATGGAATCAGTTTACATAAAACAAACCCTCAAACTAATCAAGTAACACCATTGTGACAATTTTGAAGTGCTAATTTGAATTGGTTTAGGATATTTGATGCTTATTGTATGAGCATACATTCAGTGACAATAACATTTCATTTCTACTTACTTTCATGCTTGTATCCAATTAAGGTTCAAGCACGCTGTCCTGGGCACACACACCTCAACAATCTGAGTTGTCTGTCCAGGACAGTGGGTTAGTGGTTAGTGAGAGAAAAGAGGTGTGTAGTGGTCTTACCTATTGAGTCGTTATAACTCGCTCTGGGTGGGAGCAGATACCGGGCTGCAAACCAAGTGCCTACCAGCCTTATGTCCGAGATAACCGAGTCCGGTGACAATAATAAATTGATCATAGCGTCAGCAGTAGTCCAGTTCTCATGCATAACTAGAAAGTAGAAGATTAAAAATATTTGTAAACCAATCTTTGCTTCTTAAGAATATCAATCAAATGTTGTTGACTGAAAATTAACATGATAAATAATACATAAAAATCATAACATCTCTTAGATTTTCCCTACTTCACTGCTGCAATTTAAACTAATTATGTACAGATTGGTAGTATTTTAAAGCACTTTGTTTTTCATGTACCTGTCTTTGGGATGTCATATTATGGTATGGTATGACTTCCTTATCAGTTCATATTAGATCATCAAACCTTGCATGCAAGTACAACTTGGGATGGGTGTACCATAACTAGGTACATGTTACTGCACATTAAAAAAAAAACCTTGTCCAGGCCATATCTTCCTTATCAACTGATATAGAATAATCAAAAGTTGCATTGAAGTCCAGCTCGAGATGGCAATTTTATCATGACCTACTTTTCATCAAGGTGTTCTTGATGGACCAGGGTTTCTTTCATTTTTTTTGCATTTTGCTGCCCCTTCTACATTTTGCCACCCCTCTATTTTTCTGCACCCCTCTTGTTTTTTCTCCACACTATGCAGAGTTTTTCCACTATGAAGTGATCGATCTGTTTACGTGTTGCAAACTTAACATGAAAAACCCAAGCCTCCTATCATGCAGTTCTCTAAACCAATCAAGCCATATCTTGCTATGTATTAGCTGATTTTTCATGTCTTTAAGTACCATCCTGGAAAGGGGGCGGGATTTAGAACATTCGGTACAGTGCTCGCTTGAGGTGCTTGCGTTTCAGGATCAAACCACCTGGGTGGATCCATTCAACTGATAGGATTGTTTCTCGTTCCAACCAGTGAACCACAACTGGACAACGGCCGTGGTATGTGCTTTCCTGTTTGTGGGAAAGTGCAAATAAAAGATCTGTTGCTGCATTAGGAAAAATGTAGCAAGTTTCTGCTGATGAATACCTGTCAGAATTGCCAACTGTTTGACATCCAATAGCCAATGATTAATTAATCAGTATGCTCTAGTGGTGTTCTTAAACAAAACAAACAATCCAGGAAAGAAGGGTTGACAAATACAGTGTCAACAAAAAAGGTATAAGAGAGTACAATATAATAGTGATGTGTATGGAAACCCAATACAGGCTTTAATAGCTTATCATTACATAATTTAACCAGTATTTTTAGCAGCCTCTGTTACGTCCCACACCAGTATCCATTTTTGTGTCCTCCACCTCAGTGTGAGCACTGTCAGTGTCTTCTGACTGTGCGACACATTTTGGTGGAGTGTAAGCATTTGTCAGTAATTCAAAAAGATTTATTTGGTCAAACAAATGTGATGGAATCATTTCAATTCCATCCAGAACTTATTTTACAATTTTTACGTGATACGTAATTATATCTATCTGTGATATTTGTATTTTTACACAGTCCTTTACACTGTGTTTTTATTTGACTATTGGATTTTTATACTGATGTTGATCATCACTTTATTTTTCCATTACCATAGTTTGACACCCAATAGCCGATGTATTTTTTGTTCTGGGGTGTTGTTAAACATTCATTCATTCCATTTTGTCTTTGATACACACAATAAAACTTATGTTTTATTTGAGCAATGAAAACATATATTTTTTATATTTGTTGTGTAAGCAATCTCTGGCTGAAGCCACTTATTTGGTGCCAAGTTTGTCACGTGATCAAAATGGTTATTTGTGTCCACTGCCTTCTGCTATTTAGTCCTCAATTGCAAAATCTGATTTAATTGGTCTAACTGATGATGTTCACTTTAATACTGACATTAGTTTATTCTGAAATTCCAAATAAAAGATTGGGAAATTTTTCATTTTATTAGGTATATCACCACTTTAAAAAAAACCCAGAAGTATCATTATCTATATTGGGTGATAAAAAATATTTACACTGCCTTTATAAAAACAAAACTAGCTTGCGATATTGGTGCAATCAATTAATTTGAAGAAGATAGAACTAAAAGAACAACACATCAATGTTATCCCAAATTAGAGGATCTAGTTAAAAAAATCATTATTCATTTTTCAGATATCTTGAAATCTTTATTAAATTTCATGAAAACAAATGTTTGTGCATGATAGACCAACATTATCTCGATGTACATTTGTGTATCTATATACTTTTCCGGTTCACCTACATAAAACTAAATGTTGAGTTGGCTTGTACATCATACAAGCCTCTTTGTACTAGATACTGAGGGGCAAAATAAGGGGTCAGCCTATCCACACCGTCAGCTAATACTCAATATACGGTAACCAATCTTCCAAATATTTTTATGTGGGGGTTTTTTGGTGTTTTTTTAGCTGGAGGGTATGTCATGCTCCCCCTTTAATTTTCACCTAATGAGAACATTGCACAGATTACGGGACATTAAAGAAAATCTTGTTCCTGTCATATCTTCCTTATCAATTCATACAGGATCATCAGACTGTGCTTGAAAATACGACTTGAAAATATAACTAAGTCACTATGACCTACTTTTCACAAATTACTAAACATTAAAGGAAACCCTTGTCTAGGTCATATCTTCCTTTTATCAATTGATATGGGATCATGAAACCTTGCATGCAAATACAACTTGGGATGGCAGTGTTTTGTATACTATTACTAGGTCACTGCGATCTACTATTTAGGGTACTACATAATACATCTGCAATTACTAGGTTATCACCCAGGCCTACTTTTCACTGTTCTAGATAACTTATCTTCTGTCACAGATAAATCATATAATTTGTCTGGATTCTGAACATCATAGGAAAGTCTTGTTCAGCCTTTGAAGAAGCCAAGCAGTTTACTTTACCAGAAGTAAACAGTACATACCTAAACTCTTTCTTCGTCAGTATTAATGTGTCACCATGGTATCCATGCTACAAAACTGTTGTGATAAAGATCAGTAACTTCATTAATCAATCAGCACCTTCTCCAGTGGGTGCAGTATCATCATTAGTTGGTCCAAAACAAACTGTGATAATTAAATTTCCGTTACATTCACTACAATTTAACGTCATCCCATTGGTCCAGTCGTAGCAACGCTAGTTTGTTCATTTCTTGATGAACGTAAAAATATCTGATGACGTCACTTTATAATCATGGTTCTTTGTTTTACTAAGCTTTATTGGTTAAGAACCATGAAATAATGCAAAATAAAATATGAACTTTTAGTGTTATTATTAGTAAGCATGTTTCAAAGTATTATCTGTTATTTCTTTTACGTTATTTCTTTTACGTTCATCTGGGTATGAAAAAACAATAATAATCCGCAAATGTATGTAAGAATGGCTTTGCCCATATGAGCATAAACAAAATAACAGGCAATCCTTAAAATTGCATCTCTTTGCACAAGTTTCACACAATTATAATCTAACCATACACCATCACTAAATAAAATAAATGTTTATTGTATTTCAGACCAAAAGCTTTTGCAGTCTTGAAAGAATCCATTAAGTGCAACTATGACAACTGGAGGTTATGGGAAAATTGCCTTATTGTAAGTTTTTCCTTGAATATTCACATGTTGATTGTAAGATTTGTTTTCTGGTGACTAGCTGAATAATAATGTTTCAAAAACACAATGATACTTCTGATTTACATGATAATTTTTCATTTATGTGCTTGCATTATAAGAAAATGTTTTTAAAAATAATTCCCCAACAACCCAAATAACCTTTTCTTTATATCATACTTAATATTCTCAATACATCATATAAAAACCTTTACATTTTGTTTCATATTTAGGATAGCTTAAGCTTCTGTCTTCTTTCAATTTATTTTCATATTTATATCCAATTAAGGTTCAAGCATGCTGTACTGGGCACACACCTCAGCTATCTAGTCGGTCTGTCCAGGACAGTGGGTTAGTTGGTAGTGGTTAGTGAGAGAGAAGTCTTACACCTACCCATCGAGTCGTTAAAACTCGTTCTGGATGGAAGCCGGCTTTGAACCCTGTATCTACCAGCCTTATGTGTAATGGTTTAACCACGACACCACTGAGGCTGGTCGCTTAAGCTATAAATAATGTATCTAAATGCTTAACAGTAGAGAAGAGAATTGTTTTAAAATTGTTAGTCAGGTCAGGTCAGGTCATAGGGTTTTACGTGCACATTCAGAACAAGCTGTTGTAGCGCACGCCTTTCGTGGGCACAAGAGCCGGCCTTGGCCGGCCCCTTTGTCCAAGACAGGAAAATTGTTAGTTAATTCAAGATAAACATATACTGGGCAGTTTGAACATTGTGTTTATCAATAAGAATAACTTTATTACAATGTAGATTGGTGCAGACTGTGGGGAGTTTAATGAAGTGATCAGAGCTTATCACAGATTGATGGACATTAAGGACAAGTGGACAGACTTAGAGGTATGTAATTTAAACAATTATTAAATATGTAGAATTTTGGTATTTTTCTGTGTACTGTCCAGAATGTAACAGTCTCAATAGTGTTTCTAGTTGCTTTACATTTAAATAAAATAAATATTAAAATTTTCCTTGTTGCTATTAAGGCCTCCATATTGGACTCGAGTATTCGAAAGTCAAACTCGACCCGGACCTGAGTACCCGACACTTACACTAGATGATAATGAGACTTGGGAATAAAGTGAAACAGCATCTTAAGTCCAGTGCTGAACATGGATGCCAAATCATGCGATTGTATTGCATTTCACACATTCAACTTTTGTTTTTCCTTCATGTCTGTTGTGAAATTAATTGTTTCAAAGAGCATGATCCTTTAAAAATGTAACAATGGTGGTAAGCTATGTTAAAACTTGACGTTTACAAATTTCTAATTGATTTGAAGTAATGAGAGTGCTCCAATTCCGTGATTAATGATGTAATCGAGTTCAGTAAACTTAACTGAATATTAATCCTGTGAGTTATTTCATAAAAAACTTAGTATTTCTTGCTAAATGTTGTCGAGCGGAAATGCACGAGACGTACTATTTCCGGTTTGCTACCACTGGATGCCCCTTAGTGTTATTGCTATAGTAAAACGATGATGTTTTTTGAGCAAATGTTATGATTATATAACATTGATATTACAAATTTGACATAGATGTGGCTATTTGTGATCAGTTGTGTATTGTCCTGTGTTTTTCTTGGAGTATATTTGACGTCATACTAGAGATTCAAAAAAGACCAGACGTCAATGTTGGGGTATAAATAGAACTGTTAGCAGTTGTAAACGGTTGGACCAAATTTTGACAACTATCACTGATCGAGCTAAACTGCACAGTTATAACGTTTCATTGAATATTTTTCTTACATTTTGGACAGCATTCTACTTCCAATAAATTACTTTAAAGTAGTTTTGTATTCCAACTCAATCAGCATTAAATTTATCCCAGTGGTCAGAGATATCTTGAGTAATGGGCGATTGTCTAGTCTCCTGGTTTGTTACCAGCACTGCAATACTCAAGAAACATATTGCCTAGTTTTTGGTTGTTTAAATAAGGTGTATTCCATTTGTATTAAATATTTAGTTCTTTTGCATAAAACTCTTAATTAACTGGTTTGAGAGCATCTTGATAATGGGTGATTGTCTTCTCCTGGTGGCGTTAGTCGGTCACTGATGAACATTCAATGGATAATGGGCGACTGCCTAGTCTTTTGGCTGTTTAAATAAATAGGAGATTTTTAACTGTGATACTTGTAATTGACATCACTGGTTAACTATATGTTTTCATAGTTTAGTGTTAATAGTATTCTTAGTTCATAACTTTGGTTGATATCTTAATAATATTTCATGTATAAAATTCCTGTGTTTTCAATGCAATAACAACCCGTCTTTAAAGTGACATCTTGTTGTCTTGTTCATTTTAACTATTATTTTGTGGTAAACGCCTTCATGGTCACACGTAGTTCGAGCGTGCGGCACACTAAAATCGTAGAACCCATTAGGTCTAGTTGCACGACACACGGCCACACAACTCGCACGCAAATTCTACCACAATGTCTCACAAGCCCTATAATGTAACAGGTGGCAAGTATATAGCAAAATTACATACAAAGATATAATTAAATGAGTGCTCTTCCTTTCATGAGTACTCGAGTCCTGTGAACAGACTTGAATCCTGTGAACAGACTCGAGTCGTGCTAGACTTGGTCCATGCCCAAGTACTTGAGTACCCGTGGAGGCCCTAGTTGCTATATTAGTTGATGTTTGCAGCAAATGTTACTGACTATATGGTGTTACATTTGACATGATGTGGGTATGTTGATCAGGTTCTGAATATCCTGGTTCGGGCTGTCACTGAGAACATCCCTGATACAAATGGGACACCAGCTGGTAAACTGAGACCTGCACTGATGGAACTGTTTGGACGAATCACTTCTAAGGTTTGTATTTCTCAGCATACATTTATCCCAGTGGCAGAATATCAGTCCAAGCTATGTTTTTACCAGCTGCAATAAAAGATACATACGGCTAAGTAAGGTTATTCCATTTTATCATTTTTAAGCATAAAACATAATTAGAGATTTGAATCTTTGATAAATTTCTTTTCCATCAGTCTCATCATGATTGTCCTAACAATTTACAAAGTTAGGAGCATTAAAAAATTGGCCAGTAACTACCAAATGTTTGACATCCAATAGCCAATGATTAATTAATCAATGTGCTCTAGTGGTGTCATTAAACAAAACAAACTTCTTCTTCTTCCAATTTTGTAAAAAAAACTTAGTTGTAATCTCAACTAAAATTAGAAATTTAATCTTTTCCTCCTAGTAAATACCAAATACCAAATTTCATCTAAATTAATGGGATCATGTTTAATTTCCCTATTTTGAGGTTGATTTCTTCAAAATAAAGTAATAAAATGGCATTACCGCATTGCATTGGCATTATTTGTTGACATTAATATGTACATGAGTAGAGATGGCTCATTGTTGTTAACAAAAAACCCAGTAGATATGTTACCAGAAGGGTTTTGCTTTGCCACTGCATCCAGAAATCCACAACAGAGAGGTGGGACGTAGCTCAGTGGTAAAGTGCTCGCCTGATGCACGGTTGGTCTGGGATCGATCGCTGTCGGTGGGCCCATTGGGCTATTTCTTGTTCCAGCCAATGTACCACAACTGGTATATCAAAGGCTGTGGTATGTGCTATCCTGTCTGTGAGATGGTGCATATAAAAGATCCCTTGCTAGTAATGAAAAAATGACTGTGTCATATTACGAAATATTTAACATCCCATAGCTGATGAATATTAAACCAATGTGCTCTAGTTGTGTTGTTAAACAAAACAAAAGTTAACTTTTCCACAACTGATGTACTATTCCTCTCTGCTAATTGGAAGGAGTAGCGACATTGGGGCAGGTGGAGCTCAGTAGAGTAGGTCAGAATATCAATCACCTTTGGTGATTCCACCAGTCTTTTTCTGTCCCATTCAGACTGATGTGCTGTGTGCAGTTCTGTCAGAAAGTCCACATAAAAGATCAGTTGTTGCTGTTAGGTAGGAATAACCTTCTCACTAGATCCAATGTTGAAATAATTATATGTTAAATACCAAATAGTTGTAAACTGTGCTGAGGAGTGTTAAACATTGTTTCATTTCCTTGAGAAATTTTAATGGCCACCACAATAGTAAAATGACCCAATGACTTTTATTTTTTGTACCTAAATTAAACGTATATTTTAGTACTCAGTAATTCCTACTGAATAATTGGTTCCATAGATGGGGCGGGATGTAGCCCAGTGGTAAAGCGCTTGTTTAATACACGGCCGGTTTATTTCTCATTCCAGCCAGTGCACCATGACTAGTATATCAAAGGCTGTGGTATGGTATGGTATGATGCATATAAAAGATCCCTTGCTACTAATGGAAAAATTTAGCTTGTTTCCTTTCTAAAACGTAGCCCAGTGGTACAGCGCTCACTTGATGCGCGGTCCGTTTGGGATCGATCCCCGTCAGTGGGCCCATTGTGCTATTTTTCACTCCAGCCAGTGCACCATGACTGGTATATCAAAGGCCGTGGTATGTGCTATCCAGTCGATGGGATGGTGCATATAAAAGATCCGTTGCTGCTAGTCGAAAAGAGTAGCCTATGTAGTGGCGACAGCGGGTTTCCTCTCTCAATATCTGTGTGGTCCTTAACCATATGTCTGATGCCATAAAATAAAATGTGTTGAGTGCGTCATTAAATAAAACATTTCCTTCCTTTCTAAGATTACCAAATGTTTGACATTCAGTGGCCGATGATTGGTGGATCAATGTGCTCTGGTGGTGGTGTTAAACAATTTTATTTTTTTTACTTTTGGGTACATACATGTATGTGTGCAGAGATAATCCAAGATGGATGCACAAAATGGCCACCTTTATATTAAATAAAATAAAAAGTGCTAAAATATTTAAGTTGAGGCTATGACAATTTGTTATTCATTTCACTATACCAGGCCATAATTAGAATTGAAAAAGTAGGAGAAGTGACTTCTCCCTTCCCAGAAGAAATGGGAGAACTTTGATAAAATAGGTGAAATGCATTTGTAAAGTTTTGCCATGTTCTGCATTCATTCAGAAAAATTCTCATTTATACCGATTATTTTTCAATATAAGATACTACGACTTCAGGTAATAAAATTTAAACAAAACAGTTGAAAACGTGATATTATTAGATAGTTGATAATGTGTTATGTTATAAGGAAAGTGGTAATTAGTATTTTCTGGCATTATTAAAACAAGGCTTGACTGGTCACTGCAAACGGCACGACATGTGTCGATGTACAGTCTGGCGCCAAAGTAGAAACACGGACTGACAAGATGCTTAGTGACACTAAACAAGTTGGGGTCTTGATGTCTCAAATATTCCAGCGACTTCAACTTCTCACTCCTGCTAAATCGATGACTTAATTTGACTTTCAGCGAAGAAAACGTTCATTTCTCTGGCTAGATTAGGGCCTGCTATAAGTATTAAGAGTATTGAGCTATGCTATCGAGTATTTCAAATTCACCCAATTTGTCTGAGTAATATGATATATTTTGTGTATAAGTAAACAATATTGATTAAAAACCATGGTATGATTTATCACTTGGCTGCACGATGGTAATTTTGTTGCCAACATTGGGAATTTAATACATTTATATCAATTGTTTTGCAGATCACAAGTGAAGCAAGAATATGGCAGATGTATGCAGAACTAAATTCATCGGGTTCCACAAGAGATAAAATAACCTCAGAAAAGGTGATTCTTTTTATTGTACAAAATTTATGAATAATAAAATAAAATTGATGTATAAAAGAATAAATTCACTGTAATGAACATATTGTACATGAAGATATAGTTGATGGATAAGTAAAATTTTGTGCAGTGCAGTTTATCACTTATCTTATATACTATTATTACATTTAGACCTTGCAGTACCTACAGAAAGCTCATCGTTGTGATATGCAGAAATCGGACTGGGAGAAAAACATTGATAAATGTAAAGAGGTTGCTGCTCTGTCTGCACAGTTAGCTAAAGGTGAGTGTTAAACAAAGAAAAACTAATAAAATTCATCGGGACCTCATGGAATAACAGTTTTCCTTGTATGCTAAACATATTTAACCTTCGAGTTTTCTTCGCACATTTTATTACAAAAGAAAAAATATTTATCACAGTGGTTATTAGATCTAAATTATAGTAATTGTGACACTTAGTTACCAGGAATAACAGCAACATCACCTCAGCACATTTTTAAATTACAGCTTTATGGTTATTTTGACTCTTGGTCAAAAACAGAAAACCTGACAAACATGTTTATAAGGCACGGTGGTGCAGTAATTCTAGATCAGATATATATTATTAGCATTTAGCCTACCAGCATTTGTCATGATGATGGAACTGGCCTCGGTGGCATCGTGGTTAGGCCATCTGTCTACAGGCTGGTAGGTACTGGGTTCGGATCCCAGTCGAGGCATGGGATTTTTAATCCAGCTACCGACTCCAAACCCTGAGTGAGTGCTCCGCAAGGCTCAATGGGTAGGTGTAAACCACTTGCCCCGACCAGTGATCCATAACTGGTTCAACAAAGGCCATGGTTTGTGCTATCCTGCCTGTGGGAAGCGCAAATAAAAGACCCCTTGGTGCTAATCGGAAAGAGTAGCCCATGTAGTGGCGACAGCGGGTTTCCTCTCAAACTCTGTGTGGTCCTTAACCATATGTCTGACGCCATATAACCATAAATAAAATATGTAAAATGCATTTTGTGATATAAAAAACAACAGGATAATCAGAAACACTTCGATTTCTACGGAGATTGATAATTTAAACAATAAAATGTAAGTAATGTTTGATTTTCGTGATCATGAATGGTTCCAATAATGAAAAATATGCCATAATGTTTAAAAACTAGGGTCTGTCCCTTTAAGTTATCCAAAAAGACAACAGAAATCTCCCCCAAACTGAATTTGTGACAGGATAGTGGAACTTTTTTCTGGAGAAGACTAATATATGTTTTATTTAACGACACACTCAACACATTTTTTATTTACGATTATATGGCGTCGCAGAGGAAACCTGCTTTCACCACTTCATGATTAGCAGCTAGGGATCTTTTATATGCACCATCCCACAGACAGGATAGTACATACCACGGCCTGTGTTACACCAGTTGTGGAGCACTGGCTGGAACAAGAAATAGCCCATTAGGCCCACAGACGGGGATCGATCTTAGATCAGTCACTGTACCACTGAGCTATGTCCCGCCCTCCACTGACGGGGATCGATCTTAGATCAGTCACTGTACCACTGAGCTGTTCCCGCCCTCCACTGACGGGGATCGATCTTAGATCAGTCACTGTACCACTGAGCTATGTCCCACCCTCCACTGACGGGGATCGATCTTAGATCAGTCATTGTACAACTGAGCTATGTCCCGCCCTCCACTGACGGGGATCGATCTTAGATCAGTCACTGTACCACTGAGCTATGTCCCGCTCTCCACTGACGGGGATCGATCTTAGATCAGTCACTGTACCACTGAGCTATGTCCCGCTCTCCACTGACGGGGATCGATCTTAGATCAGTCACTGTACCACTGAGCTATGTCCCGCCCTCCACTGACGGGGATCGATCTTAGATCAGTCACTGTACCATTGAGCTGTTCCCGCCCTCCACTGACGGGGATCGATCTTAGATCAGTCACTGTACCACTGAGCTATGTCCCGCCCTCCACTGACGGGGATCGATCTTAGATCAGTCACTGTACCACTGAGCTATGTCCCGCCCTCCACTGACGGGGATCGATCTTAGATCAGTCACTGTACCACTGAGCTATGTCCCGCCCTCCACTGACGGGGATCGATCTTAGATCAGTCACTGTACCACTGAGCTATGTCCCGCCCTCCACTGACGGGGATCGATCTTAGATCAGTCACTGTACCACTGAGCTATGT
Source organism: Gigantopelta aegis (assembly GCF_016097555.1). NCBI lineage: Eukaryota > Metazoa > Mollusca > Gastropoda > Neomphalida > Peltospiridae > Gigantopelta > Gigantopelta aegis. The sequence goes on from NC_054702.1 coordinate 43,459,419, forward strand.
CCCGCCCTCCACTGACGGGGATCGATCTTAGATCAGTCACTGTACCACTGAGCTATGTCCCGCCCTCCACTGACGGGGATCGATCTTAGATCAGTCACTGTACCACTGAGCTATGTCCCGCCCTCCACTGACGGGGATCGATCTTAGATCAGTCACTGTACCACTGAGCTATGTCCCGCTCTCCACTGACGGGGATCGATCTTAGATCAGTCACTGTACCACTGAGCTGTTCCCGCCCTCCACTGACGGGGATCGATCTTAGATCAGTCACTGTACCACTGAGCTATGTCCCGCCCTCTACCGACTACAAATAAGCAGTTATAATATATTAGTCTTGCACTTTACACTTGCAAACTAAAAAGGGTACATTTTTGTATTATCTGTCCCCACCCCATCACAATAACTATGACAGTGGTTGATAAGCAGCCGTAATGGCCTCGGTGGTGTCGTGGTTAAGCCATCGGACATAAGGCTGGTAGGCACAGGGTTCGCAGCTCGGTACAGACTCCCACCCAGAGCGAGTTTTAATGACTCCATGGGTAGGTGTAAGACCAATACACCCTCTTCTTTCTCACTAACCACTAACAACTTACCCACTGTCCTGGACAGACAGCCCAGACAGCCCAGATAGCTGAGGTGTATGCCCAGGACAGCATACTTGAACCTTAATTGGATATAAGCACGAAAATAAGTTGAAATGAAATGAATGAATAAGCAGCTGTGGCTGGCTGTAATGAAAGACTCGGTGCTAGCATTAAGTAAAAATGGCGTCTGGCTACAGTTGTATGTTTGTCTCTTCTAGCCTACCAGCAGTGTGCCGAGTTGACAGATGATCACACTCAATGTCTGCAGATGATGTCTTCAGCAAAGCTCATGTTGAAAGGAATCACCACAAAAATCAAAGTTAGTTGTTTTCACTAAAAAAAAAATTCTACATAATTTGATTTTTTTTAAATGCATGCATCCATGCATCCACAAGTGAAACAGCTGCCAGTTATGTCATGCTGGAACCTTAATATGTATCCAGTACAAACAAGATTTGGTATTTAAAGGCTATTTGAGTTTTGTTTTAAGCACCAAGTTACAAAATTTACAAGTTATTTTTCTTATTTTGGAAGATTTATTGTGTTATTGTTGGCACCTGTAATTATCTTAGAATTCCTGCTTGTAGTCTAATATTTTGTTATTTTGTTTTTTGTTATTTTATTTCCAAACCTGAACCTCATTTTATTTTTTAAATATCAAATTTGGTAACAAAAAGATACATTACTTTTAACACATCATGCTGGTACATAAAACAATGACATTAGAACAGTAACAACTAGTCTTGAGAAAACTTACAATTAGCTTTTTCTTTTGTTTGAATGAATATTTCAGACATGGCTTTTAAGACAAAACTGTTACAATAGACTATTTCTTTTTGTATTTAATTTGCTAATATTCATGTATTTTTGGTTGTAGCAACAACACCTGGATCCTACAAATGAAACTGTACCAGAGGATCTCGAAAGGTTGTGTGGAGAACTTGAATCACAACTGCAAGTGGTTGTGTCAAAAATAGAACACATTAAAGGGTCCTAATATTTTTAAAAATATATTTGGAAGTAAACTTTCATATTTAAGAGACAGTATATCTTGTTGTTTTCATTAACTAACTTTACGGTAATACAGTTGGATCTCATATACTGACTTCATTGTTAGCTCTGCTACGATATTCGTCATCAGAGCTTTTGTAATACCGATTTGTCTGTCAACTTTTCCTGTGAAGTCTACCTTCTCCTATAGTTGTGATTGAATTGTTCTGAAACTTGGCACAATGGTCTTCTGGGGCACCCTCCACAAACTGATGGAGAGATATTTTGGAAATTTTTAATTTTTATTAAAAGTTTTTAAAATTTGAATTGAAAATTTGAAAGTCTTATCTTGTCCTAGAGTTCTGATGGGATAGTTCTGAAACTTGGTAGTGTGGTTCTCTAGAGTAGTCTTCACAAACTAATAGAGATATTTTGGAACTTTAAAATTTTAACTTTACTATATTTTAAACTAAATAGGAGAGGTCTATATACTGATAGGCCTCTTGTTTTTTTGTTTTTTTTAAATTTATTTATAACATAAGTGACAGTGACAGTGACAGTGACAGTGACATCGGCAATCAAAATGGCTCTTCTCATACTCTCTTATTTTGGCATGTGTGGACATAATCCTGGCAAACATGAAATTATAGGCCTATTAACTGTTTACACATCCTAACCACAATATGTAGCAGTCTACAGGGTTTTGTATTGCATACATACAGAGCATCTTGTGTGATATATATCTACATACTTAGTCTGTAGGCAAGTATTATGTTGAGTTAAGTATGCTTATGAATATGGAACCAGGTAGCTTAAATGGATCATGAAGTCTGGATAGAAATAAGAAATATTTTATTTAACAAATCACTGAACACTTTTTTATTTATGGATATATGGAGTTGGTGGTCTGAAAGGTGGCAGCAAGTTAACATTTAGGTAAGAAAATCAAGGATCAGAATTAATAGGGAGCATGAGGCAATTGCCACACAAATACACTATATGGTTTCTGATCATCGGTTTCACAAACGGCTTTTGCTTTCCTTCTTAAATCAGTGTACAGCTATTCAGGTTAAGAAATAAGGGCCACTATGTTGACATTAGGATGACCAATATTAAATTAGATATTGTACAAATAAAATGATTGGTTTAAATCTACATGTAGAACTGCTTCTCAGTTTTTATATCTGTACAAGTGATCTACAGGTAGAACTGCTTCTCAGTTTTTATATCCGTACAAGTGATCTATATGTAGAACTGTTTCTCAGTTTTTACCATTTGCTGCAATTTTTAAGATGTTATCGACTAACAGACTTTTTAACGATTGTAATTACCTATCAAATATATTTTTCTGCATAAAATATTAGTGGCTGTATATTAAACGTGTTTCTGATCGTTCTAATATTTGTACTATGTTAAATTTCATTTTATTTCCTAAAATATAGTTTTTTCGTACATATGAAATTATTTGAACAGACAATCCAGTTTGGGCTTCTTACAAATATTAAGATGACCAGAAACACATTGAATATACAGACACTGATATTCTAAACAAGAAAATATATTTAATATGTAAGTTTAATCGTAGGAATATTTTATTAGTCGGAAACATGGAGCAAACTCAGGAATGTCCCTTTAAAATGTCAGAAAAGATCACTTCCCATTTCACAAAATGAATTTCGAGCTTTGTTAATTCCAAAATTCCTTTTACATATAATTAAACTTGAGGTACACAACAGTGGTGTGATATGTTAAACCAATCAGGTCATTCTAGGGCCTTTGAGCTTCCACAGTTAAAAGTGTATCCCTTAGGTCAGCATACCCTTCAAGACTAAATTCATTCTGTGCATGAGAAGCAATCTCTCTCTGCTTCACAAATTTTAAGCTAGAAGCAAACACTTGAAATTAAGAAGCAGTTCTAGAAATCAGTTTCAAAATTATTAGACTACTAATTACTGTAATTAGACTTATGGTGTAAATTTCTTAATAATGAGGAAGACTTGAAGGAAGGAAATGTTTTATTTAACGACGCACTCAACACATTTTATTTACGGTTATATGGCATCAGACATATGGTTAAGGACCACACATATTGAGAGAGGAAACCCACTGTCGCCACTTCATGGGCTACTCTTTTCGATTAACAGCAAGGGATCTTTTATATGCACCATCCCACAGACAGGATAGCACATACCACGGCCTTTGATGTACCAGTCGTGGTGCATTAGATGGTGCGAGAAATAGCCCAATGGGCCCACTGACGGGGATCGATCCCAGACTGACCGCACATCAAGCGAGCGCTCTACCACTGGGCTACGTCCTGCCCCTGAGGAAGACTTGAGATCAACGTGAATAAAAGTCCAAAACAAATATTCTCAAGCTGTTTGTGAAGCTGATGTCATGGACTGAGTCTTAGGACGTCATGAAGCAGTGTTACTTTATTTATGTTGTTATGGCACGCTATTATCGTCTGACCGGCCTCGGTGGCGTCGTGGTTAGGCCATCGGTATACAGGCTGGTAGGTACTGGGTTTGGATCCCAGTCGAGGCATGGGATTTTTAATCCAGATACCAACTCCAAACCCTGAGTGAGTGCTCTGCAAGGCTCAATGGGTAGGTGTAAACCACTTACACCCACCAGTGATCCATAACTGGTTCAACAAAGGCCATGGTTTGTGCTATCCTGCCTGTGGGAAGCGCAAATAAAAGATCCCTTGCTGCTAATTGGAAAGAGTAGCCCATGTAGTGGCAACAGCGGGTTTCCTCTCAAAATCTGTGTGGTCCTTAACCACATGTCTGACGCCATATAACCGTAAAACATTTCTTTCTTTTTCTTTCCATTATCGTCTAATTTCTTTATAGCTAAAAAAAACCCAGTGAAATTATGTATCTAAACTACAGCATATAAAGCAAAGTAATTTATAATTTCATAGTGGGGACGTTTTTTCTACAACTAGCCTGTCTTAAATTGAAACCGGTAATTTCGCCAACCAACGGAGTGGTAAGTAGGCCTACTGTGTCTAAAATACAGTTTCCTAAATCTGATGCCACAGATTATTAGTTGGATTATGTTTTAGTTCACTTATGGTATAAAACTTGCATGATGTTGACTAGTACAAATGATACATGAAGAAAACCAATGTGACCTGCTTTTAAATTGGGATATTGGGTTTCTACTTGTAGCGTTTGTAGTAATCACTGACATGTAAGTTTAATCTCATAATTGCACTAAAACATGATCGAACTAAAGGTGTATAACATCAAGAGTTAGTATACTGTGTGTATTTTAGACACAGTAATTACCAAACCCTTGGTCAACAAAATTGTTTAGATGGAAAATACTCCTATTGTTATTTTTTTGTGGTAAATTCCTCACAACAGGAGTACATTTATAAATACATCATACATTGGGGGTGTTTACGCAACAGACTAGGGCAGCTATAATAGGTATGGTTATAATGGCACGCAGCATGCTGACATCACATTACGTAAGGGTTAATAGAAAGCAATTTGAGCGGCATTTGCTGTCTGCTCCTTGTTAATTTCAATAATTGACTAAATGGATAGCTTCAAATGAAATGAAATGTTTTTCATTTAAAGTTAGTTTTGTTTAACAACACCACTAGAGCACATTGATTTATTAATCATCTGCTATTGGGTGTTAACCATTTGGTAACTTTGACATATAGTCTTTAGAGCTGAAAGCCACGTTTTTTCATTAGTAGCAAGGAACTTTTATATGCAGACAGGATAGCACATACCATGGTCTTCGATATACCAGTCGTGGTGCACTGGCTAGAATGATAAACAGTCCAACTTTAATATGCACTCAACACATTTTAATTAAGGTTATATGGCGTTGGACATGATTCAGGACCACACAGATAATGAGTGAGAAAACCTGCCGTCACCATGCTCTTTATAATTATAGGAGCAAGGGATCTTTTATGTGCACCATCCCACAGACAGGATAGTATGTACCTCGGCCTTTGTAACACCAATTGTGGAGCTTCAATTCACATTAGTTTTAATATAAAGTATTCCCTGTAGCAGATGTGCATTAATGGACAGTAGGAAGGACGGAAATGGTTTATTTAATGAGGCACTCAACACATTTTATTTACGGTTATATGATTAAGGACCACACAGATATCGAGGGAGGAAACCAGCTGTCGCTACTTCATGGGCTACTCTTTTTCAATTAGCAGCAAGGGATCTTTTATATGCATCATCCCAAAGACAGGATAGCACATACCACACAGCCTTTGATGTACCACTTGTGGTGCACTGGCTGGAGCAAGAAATAGCCCAATGGGCCCACTGATGGGGATCGATCCCAAACCAACAACGCATCAAGCAAGTGCTTTACCACTGTAACGGACAGTATAAAACAACCAGCTTCCATGTTGACAACTGTGGTCTTACCATTTATGTTAATTTTAACATCCTGAAATATGTGATAATGAATAAACACAAATCAAGTGTAATATTTATATCATCTTTATTTTCTTGTAACACGGAGGGCTGTAGGAACAATATGTGAAATGGGAACAATATGTGAAATGGAAGTGGGGTGAGCACACGTTAAAATTTTAGTAAAATGTAAGAATGTTTTGAAACCCCCACCCTCCCTCCCAGTTCCTACAACCATGACATACTGCTAGTATGCTAAATGGTAAAATAATAGTACTTTAAGGTGTGTAAGTAAATATAATATCAAAGAAACTGTAATTAGATTACAGTAATATAACATGACCCAACATATTAAACACAAGGAGAACATAAACTGACACAATAATATATTTTTGCAGGAGTTGTGGAGTTGCCATGCAGTTTATGAAACAAGTTTGTGGATTATTTCGCATGCAAGAGTGAAAGAACAAGCTTCTTTCTGTGAAGCCTGTCCTGGGATTGGCAAGACCACCTGTCGGCCATGCTCATTTAAATCATGCCTTTATTATGATGCATCCTCCACCTCACTATGAGCCACACTGTTGTGGAAAAGTTCAAGTTTGTTTTGTTTAATGACACCACTAGAGCACATCAATTAATTAATCATAGGCTATTGCATGTCACACATACGGTAATTCTGAAGGATCATCAAAGGAAAGCCATATTTTTCCATTAGTAGCTAGGGATCTTTTTATATGCACTTTTCCACAAACAGGAAAGCACATGCCACTTTTCCACAAACAGGAAAGCACATGCCACAGCCTCTGACCAGTTGTGTAGCACTAGTTGGAACCAGAAAAAAACCAATCAGTTGAATGGATCCACAGAGGTGATTCGATCCTGTGATGCAAGCACCTCAAGCGAGCACTCAACCGACTGAGTTAAATACTGCCTATTGTGGTGGAGTGAAATCATCTTAAGCAAATAAAAAATTATATATTTGGTAGCAACAATGTGATGGAATCATTTCGATACCACCCTGAACTAGTACTAAAATGTTTGACAAATTCAGAATTTTACTACAAATTTTAAATTACTTTCTTGTGATATTTATATTTAATACAGAATTTGGTTATCACTTCAGTCTTATACTTGCCTTTGACACCCAACAGCCAATGTGTGCTGAGGAGTTGTTAAACATTCATTCATTCCAAGCGAAAGCAAGGGTATAATACAATTCCATAAACTTTGTGTTACACTTAAGTAAATATAATAATTTATTTATCACAAACTGCAATTTATATCAAACGTAAAGTATGACAACCAATGTTAATAATATTGAACAAGGTCAGTTACAAAGATGCTGAATTACATACATAAATAGTTCCCATTTATATGAATAAAACAACATAATCCAGATACCATTTATTAATTACATTTTATGTACAATGCAAGTTATAATACTGTTGATACATCGATGATGTTAATTTCATAAACTGCAACTGCCGCTAATTTATAGCTGCTATAAATAAAAAGACTAGTGTGCCATAAAGGTGTGTAGGAAAATACAATATTTACATGTATATAACAGTTTATTGTCAATCATGTGGGTAATAAAATTGCATATGTATACAAGTACATTAATTATGTATTTTAACACATGATTGCCACATATGGGATTTATTAACTATCATAAATATCCTACAGTTATAAATGTTCAAAAAAAAAATCTAAAGTACAAAGTTAAAGTTTGTTTTGTTTACTAAAACAACTAGAGCACAATAATTTATTAATCATCGGCTGTAGATTGAAAACATTTGATAATTATCACATATTAGCATCAAGGGATCTTTTATATGCACTTTCCCTGAAACAGGACAGCACATACCATGACCTTTGGAGAAAACCCAATTGGAGAATGGGTTCACTGAGGGAATTTGATCTTATGACCCAAGCATCTCTACCTGCTGAGCTACATCTCAGTACCAGGAAACAGCAAGACATTTATATTAACACATTACAAAAACATTTCTCATGTCAATTTTAAAATGTCTACAAGCAAAACACTAGAAAACAGCATGAACCGAGATTCATTTTGTAGATGACATTTTAAAGAGACTAATAAATATAAACTTTATATAAAATGGACTACCGGTATATTCAACATATAAAGCTTTGTCCTCAATTTATTACATGCCTATTCAATCTTAATATAGTGATAAAAACATTTTTAAACCGTGTGATAAATTTATCTTGTATCACACGTGTGATCAGGGCCTTGTTCCATGAAGCAATCTTAGTGTTAAGATCACCTTAAGTACATAATATAGTTGATCACCTAAGACGATCTTAGTGCTAAGATTTGCTTCATGGAACAGGGCCCTAGACCGGAACTTGTAAATGGGGAATTCCCTTTTTATTTTTACTGTATTAGTGCCTTTTTATTACCGATGTCATGTATGATTTACAAATTACGTCACATCTTGTTTGAAACATTACACAATATTGCTGCAGTGTATGATTCTTAATGTTAAATAAATCCATGAAACGAGAATTGATTAATACATTTATGAAAGTGTAGTTATGACATTACATTAAAAAAAGTTTTTGTAAAAAAAACATAAAAGAAGATATTTAATAAATACAGAACTTCACATAGGCCTACATTGTTTTTGCTTCCTATTAAAAGTTGAAGTTCTGTATGTGTGAAGTTCTGTATATTTACTCCACTATTCTATCCAGATAATCATGTTCAACAAACAATTAAATATTAATGACCTTTTTTCAAGATATTTTTTTCAATTTGAGATTCAATATATACCAGGGTTATATGTCTGGAAACTGACTGGTAATGACTACAAAATATACTGTTATATCACTTAAAATTGTCATTTTTATGTTCTAGTTTAAAAAATTTACTTTCTTTCCCAGTGTGTATTAAAACATTCATAGAGGGTATTTGCCACTTTAAACTAGAAACAAACAAACAAAACAACTAATTTATTATTTTTAGCTTTTGGAATGTATCATATGTAAACTGAATGTTTTCAAAACCATTAAAAACATTTGTATTCCTTATTTTTTTTAAATGTGTTGCATTACTCAACCAACTTGTTAACGAATATCTGTTGCACAACCAATAAATTTGGGAATGCCATAAATATCCAACATTTTAAAAAAGTGTTCAGTATAAATATATAATTCTCAGATATATAAATACATATAATAATACAACATACAAATTATAACAACAATGTGTAAATAGGAAAAATAAACAGCTCTTTTAAAAATGTTTGTTGCAAAATGTAAAAATACATGTAGTGAATTTAACTGAATCAAACTAAAAATTCTCCTTATTATAGACAAATTTCGTTCCAGTAGATTCAGATTGTGAATATCTGTTGCATAGTTTGTGAAGCTCTGTTGAAAGTCCTTTAGGTCCACAGAAAAAAAGACCAATCTTCACTCTGAACAAAAAAAAAAAAAAAAAAAAATATTAAAGAAAGTACATTTGATTATATTTTGACAAAACACTGGAAAATCACCCTGGATTATGTTTAACTAATGACTAAAAAATGACATAACACTCAGGAAGACCCTAGTGTGCCTTCTGGTTTTTTTTAACAGACTAACCCCGGATTGTGCTGAACTAACAACGGAAATATAACATTCCACTGAGGATGACCGTAGTGAGTCTACAATTTAACACACTAACCCCGGATTGTGCTGAACTAATGACGGAAATATGACATCCAACTGAGGACAACCGTAGTAAGTCTTTACAATTTAACAGACTAATCCCGGATTGTGCTGAACTAACGATGGAAATATGACATCCCACTGAGGACGACTGTAGTGAGTCTTTACAATTTAACACACTAACCCCGGATTGTGCTGAACTAACGACGGAAATATGACATCCCACTGAGGACGACCGTAGTGAGTCTTCTGTTGTAGACCTGTCACAGGATCGACTTTGTCAGCTTCATCATGCATCATTATATTTTTTGCCTATAAATAGAGATGTAAATTTGAATTAATCATTTAATAACTGCACCAGCAACCAATATACTTTTCTGTTATGACTTGATGACATGGACCATGTGGTGTCAGCAGTGAATGCCCAATCTTCCCAATGGAGTTAGTTTGAAAGCAATTTTAGCCAAACCAAATTTAATTTGCCAAAGAGAATCAGTATGTTATTTAAAACTCCTGACTAAAAGAGTAGTCCCTATATCACTGTTATTATGTATAAATTTTTTTTAAAGATAATGCTTTTGTGAAACTTTAATTATCAAAGACTACATCATGGGAGATATACAGACAATCCAAATCAAGTTCTGTAATTGGCAGAAAGCTATTGCATTATTTCACAAGAAGAAGAGACATAACTCTAAACCAGTGATGTCATAGGTCACTTGGACAAGCAATAATAGTTTGGCAGTGTTGATATGGTGTTTGACTTGTAGAAAATTGGAAATACTAAACATGGGGTACATATAACATTGACAGACATTACTCTAACATATCGAAATGTTTGTACATTTTGTCTGGATTTGCAGAAACAAAGATGGCTGCAACTTCCCAGACACGTTATTAATTCCCTTTTTAAGTGGGGCTGGTGGGAAAGACTACCTCAGTTAGATATGCTTATGAGCAATGCTAACAATGTTGATCTTTGTTTAAAACCATATGGACACAGAATTATGAACAATCAAAGCATTGTGCAGTTTCTAAAAACAGGAAATTAATATACGAGATTAGAGATACACTAAATCATGCTAAATTAAATCATTAGCATTACGTGATTCGGATCCCAGCCTCTTGTAAGGTAGATATTATAGAAAAACAGGTTTTTAATGCCTTTCTGTTGCATCTGGGTTTCCATGGACATAAGAAGATCCTGAAACCATTCAAAGGCATGCATGTCTGCACATATCCAGTACAAGTAAACTTTCTTCAAAACAAATTCAGAGTTAACATCCTGGTACTTGTACCTATGGAAACAAAACAAAACTGTAAAAGATTAATGTTAGTTATCATTACCATTTATTATTATGGTACACTGTAATCGATCCCAAATAATGACTTGCCTAAAACCAATTTATATCATTTACTACTAGACTGTCTTTAAGAAGAAGTTTGTTTTGTTTAATGACACCACTAGAGCACATTGATTTATTAATCATCAGCTATTAGATGTCAAACATATGGTCATTTTGACACAGTCATAGAGAGGAAACCCGCTACATATTTTTATTAGGAGCAAGGGATCTTTTATATGCATCATATGGACTTTAAGAGTTACTTACAAATGTATAAAAATCCAGTACTATCATAAACATTATGGTGCAAACTAAGAACACACAGAAAGTACAGAAATATGAACTAGAAGCAAAAAATTGCAAGTTCCAATCAGTAGTACTGAACAAATGTTTTTAATAAAAGCAAACTTTCTTTTTCAACGAAGCTGTGACCCTGTGAAAAATAATATCCCGGAAATTAAAAAAAATAAAAATAATTATCTACCATAGAGCTCATAAACAATCTACTTAAATTGGCTCACTGTATCATGCTACACATTACAAATACATTCAGTTGATTAATTATGATTTGTATTTACCAAATATGTTTCAGTGCAGAAGCAAATGGCGTCACTCCAATTCCCCCAGCCACCAGCACCGACACTTCATAATGTAAGAAGTCCTAAAATAATTAAAGTACATAGTGATGCAATGCTAGAGAGTAAAAAAAATAAAAAATAAATAAACATAGCAATTTTTGACCTGCTACTTAATTTCAGTGTACAAGACCCATTTTTACAAATTAAGCCCTCAAATGAGTAATTAATATGTTTGTACAAGCACACTGACTATTTAGTGAAATTATTTTATTACAAACACTTAAGACAAAGACGAGGCATTTTTTAGGACATCACAAATATACTATACAGATGGTGAAAAGATGAATGGTGACGTTGCAGTATTTTAGACTATTTGACAGGGAACATTCTGTTTTAAAATGTTGATTAGCAACTACAATGATCACTGAAACTTGCAAAATGCTTGACATGATCATACTCAGGGCTTCTAGATTATGGTAGCCCCACTCCCCCATGACTAGTGATATTCAATGTTGGGCTGGTAAATAACTTCTATTGCCATGCCTGACAGCTAGTGAAAACAAAGTTGTCAAATGCAGCATTTAAGTCTACTTTGTAAATATGAATATCCTGCCCCCAACCCCACTCCCCAATCTTAGTGTTGTTAATCGCTATCTCCCTCTTTGGGTAACATCTGATTATTATTATTAATAAAATCGGAATAGTGAATTTTAAATCGTGGCTAGTAAATGTTTTAAATCACTGATCCCATGGGCATGGCTAGTGGATTTTGTAAAAATTCTCGAAGTCCCGACACACACCACTCTTGCTGTCAGTCAAATTAGAAACTGAACTACCTGCTGGGTCAACATCACCCATGATGCCTTACACTTTCCTATGCATTCTAGTCATGCACTTATGCTGGGTTAGGGCATAGAGCTGACACGAATAAAAATATTCATTGCTTCAGATGGGACATGAACTCGTTACCCAAGTCCCACTATAACACTGAGGCTGCATATTTGTCTAAATCTATAGACGTTTGAAGATTCAAATGCAAAAAGAAATTATCTTAAATCTTTGACCTCTTTCAGGACTTCTAGGTCATGGCAGTCCCACTCCAATGGCTAGTGATATTCAATGTTGAGCTAGTAAATAACTACTATTGCCATGCCCGATGGCTAGTAAAAAAAAAAGTGTGAATATCCTGCCCCCACCCCAATGTTAGTGTTTTTAAGCTCTATCTCCCTTTTTAGGTGACATATCCGATTATTATTCTAATTACTATTAATTAGTAAAATTGTATTAACTTAAAGTAAAGTAGGGCTAGTGAATTTTTAATCGTGGCTAGTAAAATTGTTAATGTTTAAAATCACTGATCCCATTGCTAGTGGATTTTATAAAAATTCTAGAAGTCCTGCCTCTTTGGACCACTCAAATGGCTTACAGTTTAATCATACACCTCAACACCAGCCTCATTGATATTTAATATATGCAAAAATTACTTAGTTTTCCAGAAAGAGATACGAGCATTAAGAATACAATTTCAGAGATAGAACAAATACTGTTGATGTATTCGATAATCAAAACATGGCTACTTGAAATGTTTTAAAACAAACTTTATCAGTTGTATAGGACTACATGAAATATTTCAAAGCAGAATTTTACCACTTGTGTCATATAAACAGTCTATATTATTAATATACTGGTTTGAAAGTATCAGAATGTTTTAGAAAGCCTGGACACATAAACAAATATATAATAAGTGAATAACTGCACACTTCTGTTGCTGTTCCAAATGGACCATCGACTGCTATTCTGAAATAAAAATACAAACAATTTGCTAAATACTTAAACAAATAAAACATTGCTATATACAGTGTACGTCTATCTACAGTGTAAGTTGAGAAATGATGAACAGTAGAGGCTTGTTCCTTGTATATACAGTCTGTCCTAGTGAATATGTATCTGAGTATTATGTGTACCTCAACTAAACTACTCGCAACAAAAGATATCATCCATCTAAGATTGTTTGACCTGGCTGCTTAGCATTTAATTTGTGTCAGTCTTTTAAAATGCATTTTAATTCATTTAATTTTGTTTGTTTAGTGGCATTCATTTAAGCTTTTTTTTAGTGTCATTCATTCAGCTGATTTTTTAGGGTCTTCCATTATATTGTACTTTTACTAGAGCAACATTATTGTAGTTAACAGACAAGAGAGACAGCCAATTATTACTGTCCTACATGTTATACATCATTTGGAGAATACAGCTACTAAACTCACTTTGGCATTTTCCATGCTTGTTGAAATTCTCCCTCATCAACATGACATGCCTTTCCAAGAGCTTTTGTCCAATCTCCAACTTGACGAACATGAACGGAAAAGTAATCCTCATCTGGAGACTAGTCATAAATATAACCAAAAAGATATGGAGTGAAAATGCACTTCTATTTAAAATTAATATTGTGAATCATAATCTATTATCTAATAACACAATTAATGTCCTTAAATCAAGAATTAAAATACTTCAATATTATCAAATTGAATACAAATCCAACAAAGATTAAATTGAATACCTCATTAAACGCCTTCAAAAATGTAAACTTTTTGGAACTGATAACAAACAGAGGCTATTTCCTGTTTGTTTGTTTTGAATATGATTAGGAGTAATTTGTGAAAACCATATTTTCATGAATTTTGAATCGATGAGTATTTTTTTCACATATCATGAGTTGACATAAAAATTGTATTTGAGAAAAACAGGATAACTCTTGCTAAGACTTACAGACGTCAGTGTAAAGGGATGCCACTCGAGCTGCGATATGCTGGGACACTGCAGAAACACGTACTGGCCAGGCTCTGCACTGAAGCCACTCTTCTTCAGCTGCAGCTCAAACACATTGGATGGATGTTTTACCACCTGATTCAAAATACACACAACATTGTACTAGTACATAGAAAACAATAAACACATTAATGATGGTACTTGGAAAACAATGGGGAAAATATGTCTGTACTGTAGTATCCATTAAAATTTATAAATTCAATTACCTACTAAAAACCAGATTAACAAAAAGAATTGTGACAATTTTGTTTTCATGAATATACACCTTAATGAATGTTTACAGTGAGAAACAATGCATTCTGAGAGCAATGTCATTTTTTATTTTCTTTAAAAAAAATGTATCAACAAAACATGTCAAATTGTTATTAAAATGTTTTCACACAGTCAGGTCAAATCTTTTTTGACTATGAAGAAAGTAGATCTATACATCTTGAACTGAGCCTAAAAATCCACACAATGTGTCACAGTGTGATCAGTAATAAACTTGGGATACAACATCACAGTACTAAATACTGGTGAAAAAAGAAAATATTGTTGTCATTTGATCATAGATAAAATGTATTAGTTAACATATAACAGGACACAAGTTTGTTTATGAACACTTAACATGTCCACTCACAAGTGACCCCCTCCACCTCACTCCTCCCACCAATGAACTGGTCTAAACATCTCATCAGTCAATCGTCCACTGAAGGATGGGAGAGCTGAAGACAGACAGGTCAGTTTTGAGTTGGAAATGGTCTCGTCAGATATGTGAAAAGGTAATGCATGGTGATGAACAGAAACGGGTTGCAATAGGTCATAGTCTAGTTGGCAGATTCAACCAATTAAAAAATTATAATTTCATTATCCACTAGCAGATGGCATATTTCACTATAACACATAGTATTGATAAGCATTGCTTTTTATTTATATATCAATGTTTTTACAAATCGTACATAAAAAGAGAACTTTCTTCTTTTTTTCTAAAACATTTCTCCTTTTCTTTTTATGTGAAGGCAAACTGAAATTAGTGACAAAAAACACCTTGGGGGTATAGTAATATTGAGCAAATCAATAATTGCAATCACAAACCTTTGTTATGACGACTTTTTGCATACTATGAAAAAATCGAAGTCCACGCTCTATAATATACAGAACAAAAGGAGCCAAAATCCACTGCCAGGTCTGAAAGAAAAACACAAATTTAAAGCATAAGATTTATGTGGACAAGGCACATGAGATTATTACCAAAGAAGGGTTGGTGTTTTTTGGTGGGTTTTTTTTTTTTTGGGGGGGGGGGGGGGGGTTTCAAATCTAAACTATTTTTATTACTGTGAAATTTCCAAAAATATGTTTATTTTGATGGGCAGGCATTTAAAATCCTTCATTAAAATGTCTCACAATTTTACAGGAAAATGCGTATAATGATCCTTTACTGCCTAGACAATGTTACACCAAATACCTCTAGGCTTTTAATATTCTTAACAATTCAACAGGTAACAAAGGAAAATAAAAATCAATATGTCATTGAAAACTGCAATTATACAAGATGCACTTGCATAACAAATAATATGAATTTGAAGACTTCACGAGATAAAATACAAGTTATATTCAACAAAAGAACATGAATTTTTTTATTTATTATAAAACATTTGTAATGTTATTTATATTCTCTAAAAACACACACAAATCCACTGTAAACTGGGTAATCGATCAATGGAATCCTTTTGAAAGAAGGTCACTACAGTGAAAATATACAATTTCACTCAGCAATTATATTTTTCAATACTTATAATCTAATCTGCTTGCCTTTGCACTTTGCCCAGCAAATTGTGGAATTGGACAACTAGCATCAGAACCCCATTTGTCATAGTTTAAATAACACTTCTCAGGATTGTGTTGCAAGGTGTTAATTTGATGCCGGATAATACCTCTGCAAAAAAATAATAAACATAACAATGCATTATTATATACTCCACACAAAAGGTTAAATACCAATAAGTATAAAAATTAAGTACTAACTGACAATATTCTTAAAACGATTTGATATGGTAAACACACCCAAAGCTCACATTGGTCGTCCTATGAATTAGCTACTCTTGAATACAAGACCCATAGAAATGCACATGCAAAACACAATACTTGTAGATGCCATGCATATTTTTGCACATATGCAGTTGAACAAAATTAAAGTTTGTTTTGTTTAATGAATGTTAAAAAAAAAAATTGTTTAACGACACCACCAGAGCACATTGATTTACTTATCATCGGCTATTTAATGTCAAACATTTGGTAATATTGACATATAGTCTTACAGAGAAAACCCGCTACATTTTTCCATTGGCAGCACTGGATCTTTTATATGCACCATCGCACAGAGAGGATAGCACATACCACTGTCTTTGATATACCAATTGTGATGCACAGGCTGGAACGAGAAATACATCCCACCCCATACACAGGTGAATTTGCTTTATAAAGTGGAAGCTGATGTGGTTTAGACATCTCCAGCAATGGTTAGGCATTGTTTAACACCCAACCGGTCTCAGTGGCGTTGTGGTTAGACCATCGGCCATAGGTACTGGGTTCAGATCCCAGTTGAGGCATGGGATTTTTAATCCAGATACCGACTCCAAACCCTGAGTGAGTGCTCCACAAGGCTCAATGGGTATGTGTAAACCACTTGCACCGACCAGTGATCCATAACTGGTTCAACAAAGGCCATGGTTTGTGCTATCCTGCCTGTGGGAAGCGCAAATAAAAGATCCCTTGCTGCTAATCGGAAAGAGTAGCCCATAAAGTGGCGACAGCGGGTTTCCTCTCAAAATCTGTGTGGTCCGTAACCATATGTCTGATGCCATATAACCGTAAATAAAATGTGTTGAGTGAATCATTAAATAAAACATTTCTTTCTTTGTTTAACACCCACTGAGGAGGCCATTGGAATGCAAGGAGGGAGGTCACACTACAGTGTACAACCTGTCTAAACTGCTCACTTAGTATTGCAACCTGACAGCAAAATGTCAAGATGAGAACAAAAAGCAACCACAAGTTAAAAGGAAAAGGTTTTTACTCTGAACAAATTTGTTGATACCAAAATCTGACCAGGGAATTCTGGGTCACATGGCTCAAAACAATGCACCACACAAACTAAACGTTTTATTTTTTTGAATGATTTATGGATAATAATGGAGTCACAGTTCAGTTATATATAAAGATGTTGATAACATGTGAGGTATGATGATTATGCAACTGGTTGAACATAGTACTTTTGAGTACAAATACAAGGTATATAATTGGGTCTACATGGACAGTATTTTATTATGGGTTAAATCTGTCTTGATGCATAAAAAAATAATGCAGATTACCATATCATGGAGTTCTAAAATTGCTGGAAGACGTATTAGTGGTACTCTGTTTTTGAACTAGTAGAAAACCATATCAAAACAAGAGGCCTATCAGCTTAGAGAGCTCCACTATTTAATTTTAAATTTCGAATATCAATGATAAATTTCTATTTAAATTTTTGGAATTAATTTTTTTTTTAAAAGATCTCTCTATCTGTTTGTGAAGACTGCCCCAGAGAATACGTATATTAAATTTTAGAACTATCCAATCAAAACTCTAGAAGACATTTTCTAATTTTAATGTTAAATTTCTATTTCAAATTTTTTATTTAATAAAAATTCTAATATTTCCAAAATATCTCTCTATTTGTTTGTGAAGACTGCCATCATAGAATCATAGTACCAAGTTTGCTTGAAGAAGTTTAAAATTGTCAATTTAAATTTTAAAAACAATGAATAAAAATCCAAAATGTTAAATTTCTAAAATATCTCTCTAGTATTCTATTAGTTTGCGAAGGGTGCCCCAGAGTATCACTGTACCAAATTCCATTAAAACTGTAGGAAAAGATAAACTTCAAAGGAAAAGTTGATGGACGAATGAATAATGGAAAAATTGGCAGAAAAGCTCCTGTTGACGAATGTCATAACAGAGATAAAAACTATTTACATTCATATGTTACCTCTTTTATCAGCTGTATTTTTTTTTTTTCTTCTTTAGTTTCTTATTTAGATCAGTTTTCACAAGATTTTAATGTGTTATTATAGTAGATAGTAAACAAATAACACCAATGTCCTAGCAGTCAAGACACTATGATTTAACCCAGGTTATCCGTCTACACAAGAAAGTAAATGTTAACTTGGCTAAAGCTGAAACTGACTCTGGTACAATTCCAGAGTTAAAATAACCCAGATTAAATTTTAGCTCTACAATTTAAATCTGCATTTTTTACTGCATAGACGCGTAACCTGAGTTAGAAACCTGTATGTAAACAGGCTTTATATTTTCACATCATTCTTCGTGAGGTGATAAAGTAGGTCAGCTGCTGCATGACTCCATATTTAATGTATTAGCAATACAAACAGCATACTGTGACACACTTAAAGGTCTATGAATTTTATTTGTATAATTCTATTTTAATTTAAAAAATGAAATAATGCAATAAAACTTACTGCACTCCATGGACAATAATAGCTAAATAAAATAAAACAAACAGCTGGTGGGTGAACCAGAAGACTTCAAAATATGACCGCCTGTCAAAAAATAAAAATATAGAATTGTTATGCACCATATTGTAAAAATATAGTCAGATCAGAATATTGGGTATAAATTCGGAAATATTAGGTGTATTTTTAATTTTGAACTTGTCACTTAAAACTAATAACTAGTATGCATTTTAAAAGTGTATTTTGTTTCAGTATTTGAAACAACAAAAAAAGCTGTAGTTTTCTTATCATTTACACAAATCCATGCTTTGTGAATATGAGCTCACATGACCAATCTATTTTGACACACACATCCCCCAAAATCATAAGCTAAAAGGATTTGTATTTTCACATACTGTTTATTCATTACTTCTTTGTGTTTTGTATAAATTAGCAGTAAAAAAAATAAAAAAATTGATCAGTAAAGAATTAAATGGATTATGATAAGAAATGCTTTTGAGTAGCTGATAATGATGTCTTAGCTTAACCGGTCTCAGTGGTGTCTTGGTTAAACCATCGGACATAAGGCTGGTTGGTACTGGGTTCGCAGCCTGGTACCAACTCCCACCGAGAGTGAGTTTTAATGGCTCAATGGGTAAGTGTAAGACCACTACACCCTCTTCTCTCTCACTAACCACTAACTAACCCAATGTCCTGGATAGACAACACAGATAACTGAGGTGTGTGTGCCCAGGACAGCATGCTTGAACCTTAATTTGATATAAGTATGAAAATATATTGAAATGAAATGTGTTGGCTTAGTAAAATATATTATGTCCTCTTACTTTCACTATAATTTTAGATTGAATGGTTATTTGGTTTTTAGATAAAAATTCAAATGTACTACTTTTCAAAAATATAATTATTTTTGTTGTTGTTGTTGTTGTCTTGACCAAAACAGGCTGGGTTTTTTTTGTTTTAAAACTAATTTTCTTAGCAATCTACAATGTGATCAAATTACAATTATTCTGATATTATTGAATGAAACACACCAAGCTGGTTGATCAGTTGAAAGATTTATCACAAATAAATATAGGAAGAGCTAAACCACTTGATGATCCTATAAAAGCATTTCGTGTTAGAAACAATGTTTTGTGTCTCACACACATCCATTTTAAATCAAACATTCTTACATAGAAACCAATAATTAAAAAAAAAAAAGTGATAAGTCTGAATGGGTTAATATTGGTTAAAAATGTTCACTCTTAATTCAATCAATGCGTTTTAATATGTATCGCTGCTATAAAAAATAAATAAAAAAACTACAGTACTGTGGTTGCAAAGTTGTTGTTTTTGTTTCATTAAAAAAATTATATATTTGCTGCTAATGTTGAAAATTGACTTTGTACTTTGTTTTTTGGGGGGGTTTTAAAACAATATTTATTAACATTTAACGTTTGGGATTGACCAACAGGCGATGCCTATATTAAGGTCTCTCCCTACATTTTACAAATACAATTTTTACAAAACATAGCAGACAAAACAATAGTTGTGAGAAAAACAATCACACAAAACGCATGAGAAACCAGAGGACAGACAGACAGAAAGAGAGAGAGAGACAGAGAGAGAGAGAATTAATGAATGAGAATTGTCAGATAATGTCAAAGTGTTTGCTTGCAACAATAAACTGTTGAACCATTTTAAACATGTCAACGTTTTCTTGGTCATCAAAATTTGGATTTCCAAGTAAAAGCACTTTGTAATTTAAATTTGAGTAAGCAAATAGAAATTGAGCACGTTGTCTGTCATAGTTTGGGCAATGGAGTAAGAAATGTTCAGAATTCTCAATAGGATGGCCACAGGCACAGATTGGAGTATCCGATATAAAACGTGTAAATTTGTGTCCATTTAGGTCGCTAATATTTAGACGAAGATGACAGTGTAATATCTCTGGTCTTCTCTCACACGTGTAAAATAAAATGGAGTTTTAGTTTTGTTTGCATATAAGTGTTTTTTAAAGCAACTTATGGATAAAGAATTTCTAGTATTTATTGGTAGTTTGTTCCATAATTTAACTCCTGAAGGGAAGAACGAATTAGAAAATAGTTTTGTTCGGCTTCTAAATCCCTGCAAGTGATCAGCATCATACTATGTTTGTTGAATAGACCTATCCAATTTAAGACTTAGGTGGACGTGAAACATATAATGAATAAAGAACAGCCAAATTGGTACTACTGTACAATACCTGATGATATCTGTTGAAGATGACACTATCAGTATTAAAGCCAGAGTGGCCACAACACCAGAAATACCAGCAACCGTCTTGAACAGTTCACGGGTTGTATCCTGAAGTGAAAATCATTCCAAAACACAATATTATAATTCACCCAGTTTTTAACAGTTCATGAGTTGTATCCTGAAGTGAAATACATTCCAAAAAACAACACAATATCATAATTCACTCAGTTGTTAACAGTTACTTTTGTTCATAATCACATTACAAACATTATTTTATTTAAAGTAATACTATTATTGTCATGGAAAACATATACTGAGAGAAACAAGTAAGGGAACACTGGGTATTGTAGAATAAATTTAATATGACTATGTATAATTGTATAATACAAAGATGTAATGTGTTACTGAATGCCAGTAAAATGGGATCAAGTGTTAACTTCCTGTTACAATGGATGAGGCTATTGATTATATTTACTTCCTGCTGTCAGTCTTTCTGTGATCTCTTATTTCTTTCTATCAGTATACAAGTTGGGTTTTTTTGTTTAACAACACAACTAGAGCACATTGATTTATTAATCATCAGCTATTGGATGTCACATTTGTATAGTCTTAGAGAGGAAACCTGCTACATTTTTCCATTAGTAGCAAGGGATCCCACTGACAGGATACCACAGTCTTTGATATACAAGTCATGGTGCACTGGCTGGAACGAGAAATAGCTCTATGAGCCTACTGACAGGATACCACAGTCTTCGATATACAAGTCATGGTGCACTGGCTGGAACGAGAAACAGCCCTATGAGCCCACTGACAGGATACCACAGTCTTTGATATACAAGTCATGGTGCACTGGCTGGAACGAGAAATAGCCCTATGAGCCCACTGACAGGATACCACAGTCTTTGATATACAAGTCATGGTGCACTGGCTGGAACGAGAAATAGCCCTATGAGCCCACTGACAGGATACCACAGTCTTTGATATACAAGTCATGGTGCACTGGCTGGAACGAGAAATAGCCCAATGAGCCCACTGACAGGATACCACAGTCTTTGATATACAAGTCATGGTGCACTGGCTGGAACGAGAAATAGCCCTATGAGCCCACTGACAGGATACCACAGTCTTTGATATACAAGTCATGGTGCACTGGCTGGAACGAGAAATAGCCCTATGAGCCCACTGACAGGATACCACAGTCTTTGATATACAAGTCATGGTGCACTGGCTGGAACGAGAAATAGCCCTATGAGCCCACTGACAGGATACCACAGTCTTTGATATACAAGTCATGGTGCACTGGCTGGAACGAGAAATAGCCCAATGAGCCCACTGACAGGATACCACAGTCTTCGATATACAAGTCATGGTGCACTGGCTGGAACGAGAAATAGCCCTATGAGCCCACTGACAGGATACCACAGTCTTTGATATACAAGTCATGGTGCACTGGCTGGAACGAGAAATAGCCCAATGAGCCCACTGACAGGATACCACAGTCTTTGATATACAAGTCATGGTGCACTGGCTGGAACGAGAAATAGCCCAATGAGCCCACTGACAGGATACCACAGTCTTTGATATACAAGTCATGGTGCACTGGCTGGAACGAGAAATAGCCCTATGAGCCCACTGACAGGATACCACAGTCTTTGATATACAAGTCATGGTGCACTGGCTGGAACGAGAAATAGCCCAATGAGCCCACTGACAGGATACCACAGTCTTTGATATACAAGTCATGGTGCACTGGCTGGAACGAGAAATAGCCCAATGAGCCCACTGACAGGATACCACAGTCTTTGATATACAAGTCATGGTGCACTGGCTGGAACGAGAAATAGCCCTATGAGCCCACTGACAGGATACCACAGTCTTTGATATACAAGTCATGGTGCACTGGCTGGAACGAGAAATAGCCCTATGAGCCCACTGACATGGATACCACAGTCTTTGATATACAAGTCATGGTGCACTGGCTGGAACGAGAAATAGCCCTATGAGCCCACTGACATGGATACCACAGTCTTTGATATACAAGTCATGGGGCACTGGCTGGAATGAGAAATAGCCCTATGAGCCCACTGACATGGATACCACAGTCTTTGATATACAAGTCATGGTGCACTGGCTGGAACGAGAAATAGCCCTATGAGCCCACTGACATGGATACCACAGTCTTTGATATACAAGTCATGGGGCACTGGCTGGAACGAGAAATAGCCCTATGA
Organism: Gigantopelta aegis; assembly: GCF_016097555.1. Taxonomy (NCBI): domain Eukaryota; kingdom Metazoa; phylum Mollusca; class Gastropoda; order Neomphalida; family Peltospiridae; genus Gigantopelta; species Gigantopelta aegis. Next base: position 43,482,771 of record NC_054702.1, read on the forward strand.
GCCCACTGACATGGATACCACAGTCTTTGATATACAAGTCATGGTGCACTGGCTGGAACGAGAAATAGCCCAATGAGCCCACTGACAGGATACCACAGTCTTTGATATACAAGTCATGGTGCACTGGCTGGAACGAGAAATAGCCCTATGAGCCCACTGACAGGATACCACAGTCTTTGATATACAAGTCATGGTGCACTGGCTGGAACGAGAAATAGCCCAATGAGCCCACTGACATGGATCGATTCCAGACTGACTGCGCATCAAGTGAGTGCTTCACCACTGAGCTAAGTCCTGCCAGTGTTTGAAGTAAGCACTTATCCGTTTGTCCTGACAAGTGATAATCTACTGGGACACGCAGAATGAACTTTAGTGGTTGTCCAGTGGACAAGTAAAAAGTTATAATGCTGTTTCATTTTGAGCAATCAAAAACATTGTCCTTGCTCTTGAATAAAACTAACAACTTATTTGAACAAGTAAAAATATTGATGGACAAGTAGATTTGTAGATGTACTTGTCCGGTGGACTAGTGAAAAATTCTGCTTATTTCTATCACTGACCGCCCCTACCAGCATACAAAGACTACCACTAATCAGATTTGCAAATTTACTTTTGACTAATGTTTCACGTGTTTCTTATTATGATTTTATCCAGTGTAGAGTAGAAAAAAAGCTAGTTTAAAGCTGGAATGTTTGATGCATCTAACATACTGTAAATCAGGAAATATTAGCGAGCATAAAATGTTAGCTAAATTAGCGAGGTCATACAAGACACTAATATTTCATAACACTAAGTTTAAAAAGACATACATCGGACGGTTTCAAAAAACTTTTGTGCAATTGTTTTGTCTGTGATTAACTGAACAATGGTTACATGCTATTGATTAAATCAAAATCATAGCAAACAACAGTAGTTAGTTAGCATACACATGACTGCAATTTTCTACTAAATTCAAGATGTCTGTACGCTGCATAACGTCAAGATTTGTCAAAAACATTATTAAAACTTAAGCTTATTATTTTTTTACTTTCTGATATGATGACCTTGTGAAAGATCTATGTCACTAATATGTCACTTATTTGGATTTTGCTAAATTTTAAGATCGCTAATATTTTATGACTTGCAGTATATAGTAATTGTGTTACTTTATCTAGTGCCAAAGAAATAACTCACTCAGTTGTCAGAAGGACATAGGGGAAATATGATAATGGTGGATTATGGGTAACAGATCTATTCTGTGATTATACCAACACGCTACCAGAAACAATCATTTACATTAAATCCAGAAGGCTGTATAGATCCTACTGACACACAAAAAAAAGGAATGTGCTCTACCAGTGTCTTTAACTTAACTAAATTGCATAATCAAATATACTAAAACGCAAAAGAAACGCAGGTCCTGAAAATGCGAAAGAATTGCACTTTGTAAAGCAGTATCTTTGGTGGAATTGAACCTCAACTGTGTTAAAGGACATGGCACACACCCACACCGCAGTCCCACCTGCGTGTCAATTTCATTACCTGTGTGACGTCACGAATTCTCAAAACACGTTGTTTGCACGTGCTGGATCATCCGTATCATGAATCCAGTGCAAACACACTCATTGAAATGCTTATAAAGCCTACACACCTGGATTTAATCGCATAAATTCAATTTGAGTAGTGACAGACAACAGAATCACATTTTAAAAATGCCGCGACTGACGCAACTCCAGCGAGGGATGGCCATCGGGATGTTGCAAGCCGGACAGACCCGTACTGCTGTAGCCAGACAATTGGGATGTCATGTTTCGACAATCGCACGCCTTTCTCAACGTCACCAAATCACTGGATCTGTGAACGATCGACCACGCACCGGCCGCCCGAGGGTGACAACCGCAGCCCTAGACCGGTACATCCGGGTGACCCACCTTAGGAATCGGATGCTGCCAGCAGCTAACACCGCTCACCAGGTGCGTGGTCCACGTGGTCCAGTGTCCGCCGATACCGTCCGACGCCGTCTGAGGGCAGCAGGACTCCGTAACCGCCATCCTTATGTGGGACCAATATTGACCCCTCGGCACCGCCAACAACGTCAACAGTGGGCGCAACAACATCAAAGATGGCGACGTGGCCAGTGGCAACAAGTTCTGTTTACCGATGACAGCCGTTACAATGTTTCCAACGCTGATGGCCGAATCCGAGTATGGCGACGTCGACATGAACGTTACTCCGACTGCTGCGTTCTGCAGGCCGACCGATGGGGCGGGGGTAGTGTGATGGTGTGGGGTGGGTTCTCATTCAACCACAGAACACAACTTCATGTGTTCAGACAACGCGTTAATGCCGCCGTTTACCAAAATGACGTCATCAACAATCACGTCGTTCCCTTCTTTGCCGCTCACCCACGTGTGCGCTTGCTGCAGCAAGACAATGCCAGGCCGCACACTGCCAGGGCAACACAGGCGTTGCTGGCTCAGCACAACATCCCAACGTTGCCGTGGCCAGCCTTATCACCGGACATGGCGCCTATCGAACACGTCTGGGATGAAATCGGACGTCGCCTTCAGGCTCGCGGACAACCTCAGAATATGCAGGCGCTGGAGGCAGCATTGGTCCATGAATGGAACTCACTCCCTCAGGCATTCTTTCAACGGCTTGTCAACTCAATGAGGAGACGTTGCACTGCCTGTTTGAATGCCCAGGGTGGTCACACGCGATACTGACTTTGACAATGCTACAGGTCGTCTCTTTCACATTTTTAACATGGACCCCCACCCTACTTTATGACATGAAACAATAGCCAAAAAGGAATTCAATCAAAAATTTCCAACACCAATGTGTGCCGAATTGGTGTAGCTCCAAAATAAATGTTGAAATCTTCATTTCGTTTTGTTTTTTTAATATTTTATATCCAATTTAATGAGAACCTGCGTTTCTTTTGCGTTTTAGTATAGGATAGAATAGGTGTTTAACGACACCCCAGCATAAAAAAAATACATTGACTATTGGGTGTCAAACTATGGTAAATGCAAAAATAAAAAAATAAACAAACTGAAGTCGATCAATGACTTACAGTGTTGGTGTCTCTGATTGGGTTGACATTCGGTGTGGTTGGAAGGTTGCTGATTGCCTGAGCTGACTTCGAACCATGATATGCTGCCAGAAGCCGCTCAAAGTCGAAGCAGTGAGCCACAATATGTATAGCTGTAATTGAAAATGTTAACAAACATAAGTACAGTGGTACAGCTATATGCCTGTCAGGAATTATATTAGGTCAAAATAGTTCCTTTTCATGTGTGTGTGTTTGTGTGTGTGTGTGTGTATGTATGTATGTATGTGTGTGTGTTTGTGTGTGTGTGTGTGTGTTTGTGTATTGCTCCATGTGTGTGTGTATGTATATGTGTGTGTGTATGTATATGTGTGTGTGTGTGTGTGTGTTGCTCTGTGTGTGTGTATGTATATGTGTGTGTGTGTGTGTGTGTGCGTGTTCTTTTCTATTTAAGTAATGACACTTCATTACATTATTCATTCAGTGGGTTTTATACACAGTCAAACTTTTGTCAACAATTTGTTTGGCTTGACATAAAGACTATAAACTAAGTCTCATTGAGACTTAGTTTGTGAGAAACTGATCTAAACATGAAACTTTAACGTTAAACTTTAATGCAGAAGCAGACAATGTCGCCACTGCCACCTATATCTTGCCTCTTTACTTCATAACAGCCAGACGAAAAGAAAAAGTGTTTTGAAAAAAACAAATGTCAAACTGTAACAGTACATGATAAAGCTATATATAACATTTCAACTCAATATCTTGAGGCACTGTGTGGGGTGTGGGGTGTGGGAGGAATCCAGAAAACTATATGTGGGATAGACATTTCCAGACATACATGTGCTAAATAATCATTACAGACTACAATATGTGAATACCTGTAGTGATTTCCCTAGAAATTAGCCAAGGCATGGTAGACCAAACACTTTTGGGGCATTCTCACCATTTTCAGGGCACTTGTTTTTCATTAAAAATACACAAAAATTTATTGAAATAAACATTAATGTAATTTATGTGCTTGCTTTAATAAATGAATGGCAAAAGATATAAAAGGCATATTTTATTAATTAATAATACCTTTTTGGGTGTTTTATAAAGGCAATTTTAGAATTAATTATTGAAAAAGGCTTGTTTAATCTCAGGGCAGCATGGCACTGATTAAGGCAAGATGGTGCTAGACTATTGAGACATGGTGCTGAACCATGCTAAAACACTAACCTGTATGTAAACAGATCATGTAGGCAATATATCTGTGGAATGTTAAATTCTTGTCCAACTGTCGGCTGGCAGTATGAGAACACCTCTGAAAACAGACAGGTACAACAATATCAGCTACTTAAAGAGACATTCCTGAGTTTGCTGCATTGTAAGATGTTTCCGACTAATAAAATATTTCTACTATTAAACTTGCATATTAATTATATATTCTTGTTTAGAATATCAGTGTCTGTATATTCAATGTGTTTCTGGTCTTCTTAATATTTGTAAGAAGCCCAAACTGGGTTTTGTCTTCAAGTAATTTCGTACGTTTCAAAATTACATCACGCGGTGAACAGTTGGTCATGGTTTTATTACCAATGTTGCTCATTCGTTTTTTATTCTCAATTTTAAGACAAAATTTTCTATATGAACATGAAAAATCAGCATTTTTAAAACATGTTCATATTTAATATGTATCTGTACTTTGTCAGGTTAATTTGATTAAAGAACCAGGCTCAAGGACATTAAATTTATTAATAAACAGCATGAAAGAAAAATACATATTATTAAAAATCAAAAACGAAATACCATCCCAATTATTAGTATTAATAGTGACTTTTTGTAAAATGACTCAGCAAACAATATTGCTCAGTTAAATGTTTTAGTGTAGACCATCCATAATATGGCAGTTGGTATTAATAGGTAAATTTAGTGACTACAGGCATATCTCATGACAAATGGTACATTAATGGAAGAGGAATAACACATTATATTAAAGACCAAGAGATAACACATTCCACAGGGTTGTTTTGGGTTTTTTTTTATGGACAGATTTTGGTTGAGTTTTGATCATGCAAAAGTGGGTAATTTAATTGCCAGTCCTTCTATCAGCAAATGCCTCTTGCCATGATACAGGATCACATGACCAGGCCCTAATCATGAACTGAAAAAGTAGAAGTGACTTCTCCCTTCCCAGTGAAGTGAATAGGCCTATATTTCGTAACGTTTCACCATGTTCCACTTTCATTTGGTAAAATTCTCAATTAAACACTTGGTTCTAATCCTATATTTTGATATAAAATATTACAACTTCTGGTAATAAAATTTAAACAAAACAATTGTATGTTTCATTAAAAATGTGATATTATTAAGTGGTTGATAATGTGTTTTATGTTAAAAAGAAAGTAATAATTAGTATTTTCTGGTATTGCTGAAGTTAATTTGGCCGAGAATTAACAATGCTTGACTGGTCACTGCAAAACTGCACGACATGCATTGATGTACAGTCTGGCGCCAAAGTAAAAACACGGACCGACAAGGTGCCAAGTTATCTATGACACTAAACAAGTTGTGGTCTTGACGTCTGTTGTGTGATTTTGTTTTTGAAATCAGATTATGTCTAAAATATTACGACTTCGACTTCTCATTACTGCAAATAATTTGGTGGCTTTCGGTGAAGAAAATGTTCATTTCGCTGGCTAGATTAGGGCCTGCATGACCCAGCTTTTGTAGGTGAAAAACATTTGGCATGCCATGGGGAAAATATGATACTGGTACTTCATATTTCTTGTAAATGTAATACATAAATATCAAACAATGAATGATAAATATCATTCTTAATAAGCCGTGCTCTTTAAATAAATTACAATTCTTTATATGTGATAACTGTCACCTCTTACATGATGTCAAGTAGCACCAGTACATGTATATAGAATAATACAAAATACAGTTAGTTGAATTGTGCATTAACTTTTTTTTACAACCACATGTAAATACGATTACCAACTTTTACTGGTTAATAAAATTAGCTTTATTTTCTTGAACATTCTTACTTTTACAGCATTAAGACATAAAACAGTTATTTGTCAAGCTTCAGATTCTTCTGGCACTTGAAAAAAGCTAGACAAAGTACTGACTTTGTTACTGTTCTCTGACTGAGAATACATTTAGATGATAGAAACAGTCATATCTAAAAGACACTGGTCTCAACACAAAATGTTTACAATTTACTTTCCCAGGAACAGAACAATTTCAATGTGTCCACATCACTGGGTATATGTACACTGAAACAGAGATACTCACTGCACATGCTCCCCGGATAAAGGAGAGAAGATTGCGACATACAGGCAACAACAGCAGCATACAGTTGAGATTGAGGCAAGCTGCACTGGCCCTCGCCCAACAGAGAGCATCCTGAAAAATAAAGACCACATCTACTTTTTAATACATGTAACTGAACAATGACATCAATAATGGATTATTATTCTCATAAACGATATGATTTAGTTACGTGGTTGAGAAGTATGACATACGATTATATTTATAAATAAAAACTGCATGTTACACTTATTCTTAACAAATACTGGCACTGGTAAACAACTTATCATTCAAAATGATATTAGCAATTTTGTTAACACACCACTATATGACACATCATGTTTTCTTTGAGAATATTGTTCTAAATTTATATAAATATTACCTTCAATTTTGCATTCTTTTGAGACAACTTTATAAGATAATTTTCTGACTTTAATTTATCTTTAACTACATGTCAAGCACAGCAGAGCAGGGTGTGGGGGCTGGGAGGGCTAATAATTCTGAATAAAAAATATTATTGTTAGTAAATCTTAAGGCAGAGATGAATTTTACCTATAGAATGCAGGAAATTGCATTTCAGGACATCTAGTGTTCTAAATTTTATAGGGGAGTATACCCCCGAAACACCTACAAACTTTGCTTTGCACCCTCGATCTCAGTCAGCCCCTTAATGTCTACTTGCTTCTGCTATCCTATAATACCTCAGATACCATTTTATACTAATGAAATTGTAAAACATATGGCAGTCTACATTCATCAAACCATTTGTCATAAACTTGTTCCACAGCAAGTCAATAGCAGACATTAAAGTGTACAACAACTGTGCTAACATTAGATTTACATTTGTAAGATTCTTTAAAGAAATAATCATTAAAGTTTTATGGAAATAGAAAGGAAAGTTAACAGTTGCTTTGATAACCACAGTACAACAGTGGGTACCCAGCTGACTGCCACCTAAAGCATCACTAAAACGGAACTCACCCCCACTAACAACCGTAAGTAGAAGAAAGAGTCATTGTGCTTGTACTGAACAAATGTTCCAGCAAACAGTCCAATGTTGATGATTATCCATACTCCCTGTTAAATAAATTTAGAAAAAAACACATTTTATTTCTGAGTCAACTAACCAACTAATTAACTAACCAATTAACTAGCTTCTGCTACTACTACTAATAAAAACATGCATGCATACATATACATATGGTGAATGCCAGCTTAAACCCTGCATATATGACATATAACTATCTTTAAAAAACATTATCATACTGAAATGTTACAGATGGGACAATTGATGCAAAGAAAGAAATGTTTTATTTAACGACACACTCAACAAATTTTATTTATGGTTATATGGCATCTGACATATGGTTAAGGACCACACAGATATTGAGAGAGGAAACCCGCTGTCACCACTTCATGGGCTACTCTTTTCGATTAGCAGCAAGGGATTTTTTATATGCACCATCCCATAGACAGAATAGCACATGCCATACCCTTTGATGGACCAGTCATGGTGCACTGGCTGGAGCGAGAAATAGCCCAATGGGCCCACTGATGACAATTGATTCACTACATGGAACAATTTATTCAGTATCGCGTCACGATTTGCTAGACAAGTTTCAGTGATCACTACATAATTCTGTAACATTAAATACTAGTTGCCAATCAATTTTTCAACTGATGGCAAATGTTGCTAATTAAAATATTAAAAAGACAATGTTTCCTGCACTACTGAAGCAATATTTTTAAAATATGTAAAGCTACTTTAAATCTTCTGATGGTATTCTTGGCTGTTCCAACTTCCATGTCTTGGTAAAAACAAAATTCAGGAAGATATTAGCCCAAAAATTATTGTTCTGTCTGCAACAAGTCTTTCTCTTCTTTTTTTGTAGATAAATGCAAATATTATAAGTTTTAATTGTTTTTTCATGAAACATTTTACTTCTGAAAGTTGAATTATCTATAGTTCACATCTTAACTAACGAAAATGATGAAAGAAAAAAAATCACTCTGCATGGCACAAATACCACAGAACCGCTCACAAATTAAAGTCCTAACATTTTGTAAATAGTTTTGTGGGTGTAGAAACATTTTTTATGGACGTGAGATTTGACATCTTGAAAATAAAGTGATTTTGTAAACTATGAAAAACTATAATCTGTCCCATCCTCCTAAGGTTGACAACAATCACTCTTTGCGCCCTTGTTTTGAATTCGTACACAATAAATATAACATATCCAATGATAATTTGTTGATACAATATATTTGACAAAAGGTACTTTTTATTTCTTTCATCTTTTTAAACTTAAAGTTGATATTTTCTCTTCAGCTATTTTTTAATTTGAATCAGTATTCCAATGACGTCACTTTCCATCTCCTTAAAATAACAATAAACTGGGTACATGATGTTTTTGTTTTAATAATGTTGAACAAATTCTAATGCAAAATTGGTGTTGGAAATGTTTTTCTTTGAACATTACTAATCCACCTAAATGTGTTTGAAGAAAATCTTGTAATTATTTTGTGTCAACTATTTATGAAATACGGATTTCAAGTGAAATTACAATAAGATATGTTATATTTATTGTGTATGAAGCAGTGTTCTCACTGCCCCATTTAAGCAGGGCGGCCTGCCCCGCTATTGCATTTTGCCGCCCTCCTTTTACGTTCCCCGCCCTCCTTTATTTTCCAGCACCTATCTCCACTATTTCCAATTTTTTTTCCACACTCCCCCCACCCAATTTTTTTTTTTATTGTTGGGTGTTTTTGTTTTTTTTGGAAGGGTGTGGTGCTGCCCGGCCGCCCTCCTTTAATTTTCACCCAGCGAGAACACTGATGAAACCAAAACAAGGGTTTGAAAAGTGACTATCGTCAATCTTACAACAAAGGTTTTTGTATCGTCCGTGGACCAGTTTCAGTGAGTGTCCTATTTTGGTGGTTGCGTTGTTTTTGCGCAACAGCACGTACATTTGAAGATTTCTGACGTTAACTTTTGAATGGGGAAAGTAAACAAATGTCTGTCACATTCACAGAAATGTTCGTAAATATAAGGTTACAACAAGCAAAGAAAGCAAGATTGAACGTAACCCAATCATAAACATGGCACATTCCTTAATACTGGTACCTTTTTTCTATGATTTTCAAAGACTGTCATTTGAAAGAAAGCTTAATTTTAAAAACTATTTTTGTCCGTTTTCAGCTGTAATGCTATCTTGTTATTGAAGTCACATGATTGTCAAGGCGTCGGCTGGCAAAACTCTCTTTACAGATACTTGTCAAAAATATATAGTCCTTATATATTTTAAAATAAATATCTTTCTGGATTTCTGTTTATAAATAAATTTATTAAAACTCAAAATGCAGCTTATATTTTTTAACCCAACAATTTTACCATTATAACTATTCATTTCCTCAACTTATAACATGATTGCAAGACATCAGAATTGTTATATTCGGTTTTTTAAAATGTTGTCTGTTAACATTGGTTCTACTTCTAGAGGACTCCATTTTGTAATGTGTCTTAAAATATATTTTTAAAATTATTATAAGTACATGTTTTGTTGAACAACATACATGTTTTGATAAAACACTGAAAAGTTTTGTGTTGGAAAGTTTTGGCTGTAAGCTATACCACTAAACATTTTCACTGACCGGAACAGGTTACAATATTTACAGCTGATGCATGCTACAGTTTTTGATGCAAGTGCGGTGATCTTTGTTACATAGCGGCCAGTTTAGTGTTCATTTGAAGCATAGAAATACTAATAAAAAGGTAGCTATTTGAATAACAACTGTCTGTGTATAAATATTGATATGCTTCAGAACCGAATGAATATGCTCACCGAAACTGGTTCACCCATGATAAATAATTTCAGTTTGGTTTGTCATAAAGAAGAAAAGTAAAAGTGTTTTGGAAAGGGATGCGATTGATTCGTGCCCTGGACAATTCATCAAGCTATCTGAAAATACAGTGAACAAATTATTCGAACCCAGTGAATGAATCATCTGTGGTAGAATTGTCCTGAGGATGAACCGTCTAGAAAGCTTTGGAAATAAAAAAATTTTATATTTGTGTTTGAAATTTTAAAACTAATCTGCTCAGAAATAAATAACTTTTAGTAAATTCCAAAGTATAAAAAAGGCGTTCCCCATATGATCATGATGGCATAAACGTGAGTGGTCTGTAACTGTTTATGACCACTGGCTTTTATTTGGTCTGTAACTCAGTTATAATCTGGAGTACACTAACCAAGATCAACCACCTAGGTCCTTCATTTATAAGCCAATCCCCCATAGTAATAAGCCAAACAATACATAGAGCTCAAATGTAAAGGCACACAAGTTAAAATTTCTCCTTTGCTTCCGCATGCATGACGCAGTTACTTCCCCTGATGTAAAAATGTCTCGGTAGGTTTAGACATTTGGTTTAGGACATTTGGCATTATCGAGACTCACTACAACCGTGTCTAGCTAGGCATGTAATCTTTGTCTTCAGATAACAATTGTAATAACTGAATGTGTTTGTAATTTAAAATAAGGTTAATCTACCACAATGCATATAATTAAAAATCTTCAAACGGCTTCTGAACTATTTGTGCGTGTCAGACTTCCGGTGTATAAATGAAACCCAGAGCATATTACTGCGCGTCAGTCTACTCTAATCATTTCCGGGTCATTGAGGTCAAAATAGCCATGTGTGTTTGACTTCAAGAATGAATATTTATTTACTTTTATAAACAAAAATAGAAGAGTAATTGTTGTTTGTATGTTTCCTTACAAAAGAAGATAATTTTCTATACTATTACTTTGTTTATGCTATTGTGACATTGAATGATTTGGATTGAATTTAAAATTTAAATACCCCACCTGTAAACAGTGTTACGAGTGTGTAAGTGCAATTTGAATTTAAAATTTTATATTTATGATTTTTATTTTGTTTATAAAATTAGTTAATGTTTGGAGGTGGAAATGATACAGGGAAGGACTTTCCTTTGGCACTGTCACTAACCCTAACCCTAACTATTAATGATAAGTATTTTAACTATTTATAAGAATCATAGTCACTTTGTACCCAAGTCATATTGGGTACAGGCTAAAACGGAACCATGCCAAAACGGAACCAAACATGGCTAAAACGGCACCATATATAAATATATATAACTTAACTTATTTTTAATTTCAGGATTAGGGTTCAGAGCGATGAATAGCAGTTGGGGGGGGGGGGGGTGAATTCGGAAGTCTTTCCTGCCCCACTTTTCTATATATACCCCATCAAAAAATCCCTCTTTAGATCGATAACTAATGGGGGGAACGGGCGGTACACTTTCCGTCTTTCCATTTTAATGATGTAGACTGGCCACACTGTTTATGTAATGTTACTACTAATATTACGTATTAATAGATTATAACGTGATGTAAATACGTAAATTAAGAGTTCACAAGAGCTCTCCTCAGCAAGATTGGCGTCTGGCTCTTGTCAGAGGCAGCTCCCAATGGGAGCATGCTTGAACAGTTGTCTGATGGAAGCACGTAAATAAATTTACCTGACCTGAAGATTGTTTGTGCAACTATCAGAAGTGACACAAAAACATTTATTTTTTCTTTTAATAAATAACTTTTCATTTGAGTTAAGTTGTTTTGTTGGGGTTTTTTTGTCTTATTTACTATTCTTCAAATAAAATTCAATTATGGTGCCGTTTTAGCCATGGTAGGTTCCGTTTTAGCCATAAATTTCGGTGCCGTTTTAGCCAACGCAGGTTCCGTTTTGTCCAATTTGGTTCCGTTTTCGCTTGGTGCCGTTTTGGCACGGTTCCATTTTAGCTATAACCCGTCATATCGTACCATCCATTTCCGATGATTTCGTACCACCATGCTGCCTGGTTATTTCATAACCTAGTCATTTTGTACCTTGGTTATTTCGTACCATTGCAAAATGTCATTTCGTACCCCAGTCATTTCATATCAGTATATAGAAAATGAATCGACTATAGCATAAAAGAAGTGGGTTTTTTTTTGGTTTTTTAAACTTTATTTTGACAGTTTGAAAATCAGAACATGTTATTGTGCAGCATATCATTATTGATAGCCATAATACCTGTCAGTTGCTATTTCCATTTTACCTGAGAAGAGCCGTATATGGTATTTACTACTAACTGCCAACATCGATTTTGTGTAAAATGGATCCAGATAATTAGTCAAAAACAACATAATGGACCAACAAAATATTATTTATTTATTGGGTCTTCTTTTCAAACTTACTTATTTGCATCTTATTTGTTTAAAAAATAAACAAAAACAACCATTAAAACATTAACTACTCTACTGATTACCAACTTAACTAATTGCTATAATGTTTATACAAAGTGGCAATAATTTTTAGTCTTTTACTGATAAAATATCCCTTAAATTAATCAAAAATTTATAATTTTATGTTATTTTTGTTATAAATTGTTATGCCATGGTACGATAAGACTTTCAGTTATGGTACGAAATGACCAAGTTGTGAAATGACTAGGGTACGAAATGACTTTTTGCAATGGTACGAAATGACTTTTTGCAATGGTACAAAATGAACAGGGTACGAAACAACCAAATTAGGTACGAAACAACCAAATTAGGTACGAAACGACCAAATTAGGTACGAAATGACTATGGTACGAAATGACCATGGTACGAAGTGACTAGCAACCATTTATAAAGTTCTTTATATTTGACAGTGCCAAAGGAAAGTCCTACCTTAAAATAAAACTTGGCATATTCCTTTCTTATCATTTTGTAACAAATCTAATGAAATCGGGGAATCTACAAAGTCTGCCAAGATGACTGTTGGAGACTGATGATTTGCAAAAAGACGGCAAACTTGGAAACATCTTATTGATGTTACATTGTTCGCTCCTCAAAACAAACCAGTTCCATCAGTTGTCTTCTAAAGATGTTCCAATCTGGGGGGTTTCCCACTGGTATATCAATCCTTCACACTTGAGGTTCATGATCATGTTTTCATGTCAAAACTCACCATAATTTTATCTCAGAAGCATTTTTTATTGTACTTTCAGTGTTTGAAATTAGCACCTGACAACAGGTCCTAATCTAGAATTGAAAAAAGTAGAAGTGACTTCTCCTTTCCCAGAAGAAGGGGGTGGGACAGTGATAAAAATAGGTGAAATGAACATTTATCGGTACATTTCGTTATGTTCCATGTTCAATCGTAATATTTTGATACCAAATACTACTTCTGGTAATAATTTTTTTAAAGCAAAACAATTAAAATTAATATTTTCATTAAACCGCGATAGTATTAAATAAATGATAATTTATATGTTATGTTAAAATGAAAGTAATATTACTGAAATTAATCTGGCTGTGAACTAAACAATGCTTGACTGGTCACTGGAAACATGTGTCTGGCGCTAAAATAAAATTTCAGACTGATAAGTCAGTGATTTGATGTCTGTTGTGTGATTTTGTTTTTGAAATCGGATTATGTCCAGAATATTACGATGACTTTGACTTCTTATTACTGCTTATAACTTGGCGACTTGAGCAGACTTTCGACAAAAAAAACACCTCCATTTCACCGGCTAGAATAGTGCCTGTGACAAGGAAAAATTTGCCTGGACAAGCAAAATATACCTAAATGGTTGTACAGTGGACAAGTAAATATTTATAATGTTTTATTTTGAAAAATCAAAAACAGTGTCCTTGCACTGGAATAAAACCTATGACAGAGTGAGACTCTTACGATTATACAGAATACCATGTTACCTACATATGTTACATGTGAATATACAATGATTTATGAAGTAATACTATCCAGGTTATTGTTGGCTGTAATAGTCAATTTAGTTGTGTTGTTGGACATTTGTTGCGGTATACAAGGCAACCAACCCTCCGCTAATGGAAAAAAATTCTGGAATTTTAAAATATTTTTATTTTTAAGCTCATGAACACCCTTTTTCAGACAATTTAAAGTGCATGAAAACACCTTTTTCATAAAAATAATGTAAGTGGACACAAAATGTCATGTTTGACATAAATATGTAAAACAACAACAACAAAAGAGATACATAACAATATGCACACCGCCCAAAAATCATCATCAATAACAACAAAAAACCCCACACACTTTATTGGCAAATATTGTATTACAGTTTAAGACTCCCACCTATAGATTGGTAATAAAGTGAAAAACTAACTTGGGACATCATTGACAGGATGTGACCCAGTGGTAAAGCGCCCGCTTGATGTGTTTGGGATCGATCCCTGTTGGTAGGCTCATTGGACTATTTCTCTTTCCAGCCAGTGCACCAAAGGCTGTGGTATGTGTTATCCTTCCTGTGGGATGGTGCATATAAAAAATCCCTTGCTACTAATGCCATGGAAAAATGTAACAGGTTTTCTCTCTAAGACTAAATGTCAAATTAACAAATATTTGACATCAAATAGCTGATGATTAGTAAATCAACGTGCTCTAGTGGTGTCGTTAAACAAAACAAACTTCTTCATTTTATCATATTGCAGCCAATAGAAACACGCCTTAGTAATCGCACAAAACTCTGTTGACAATACTGAGTTCAGGTTAAAATGAGAGATAAAGATACATGTATTTTATTCCCGAGAATGTAGAATGTAATAAGAATTAGTTGCTTTAAAAAAACATTGTAAAGAATTTGAAAAAAAATTCCACATGTTTGGCATCATTTCTGGAATTCCTAATACAGGACGAAAATTCCCGATTTTTCTGAAAATTGCAGAAAGTTAGTTGCCCTGGGTATACTTATATGAAGGCATGATATAATATTAGGGCTAGGTAGAGAATTACAGATCCCTAATGAAGATGGCTGGGAAAGTTTTAACGAATATGTTTTAAACTTTCTGTTATGGGATTTTCGTACAGTGATTTACTTTCTAGTGGTAAAATGCTTGCATGACATATTCTAGAAGTATATGTAGTTCATATTTGCACAAATAGCCATCTATAAATAACTTTAACTTGATCATATTCTGAATTGGCTGAAACGGGACAATATTTCGAAATCTGAGTCCGTTCACATGGTTTTTAGTGAATTATATTTGCGTAACTCGTGGGTAACCTGATTGGTTACCTCAAAATTACGTTGAAATTATATTTTAAATACATAGTTTTTAGCTCAAACATAAAGTTAAAACAAATACAAAAGGAAACATTTTACAAAAAAAAATATGTCTTTAATGCTTGCTAAAGTTAACAATATTCTAAAAGAACTGAATATCAGCCCCAGTACTGAAACAAAATACAGGGGCGTAACCAGAAATTTTTTAAGCATTACGCACGCCAAAGGCATGCCCGAGCCAGGGGATTTCGGGAAGCCTCCCCCTGTGAAAATTTTGAAACTCAGAACCGCTGTAGATGCATTCTGAACCTTTTTGTTTTTTTTTGTTTTTTCTATCTTTTTTCGAGTCAATTTTAAGAGGATATTTTATTGAACAATTACATACAGCCTCGACCTATTCCCGGATTATGTTTTTGCATTACGCACATGCGTAATGGGCGCTACGCCTTTGAAATAGATACATAATTATTTGAAGGGATTCCTTTTTTCGTTTTGCGCTGGTTATGCTACTTTCACTTTATCGCAGGGCTGTAGCTAGAATGTTTTGTTTGGGGGGGGGGGGGGGCAACTGAGTAGTTAATAGTCTAAAACTCCTTAAACAGTTAAGAAGAGAATTTTCTTTAAGTTTCTATAATGCAGTTGCCCTAGCTACGGCCCTGTATCGATGGTACTTCTATACTACAGTGACGTTCCAAATGTTAGTTTTTTAAAGCTCATTATGTGATGTTAGTATTTTTCTATTTTTGTTACACTTTTGGATTCCTGTTTACGTTAAAACTGTTTTTAACATATGTAAAATTATAGGCAATCCAATATTATGTCGACATATATTCCTTTAGAGATAAATAGCAGCAGATAATTTAGCCGTCCCCAGCGGTCTGAGCACATTTCTTTAAAACTTTTATCTCGACTCTATACTGAACATTTACTTTAGACTAGTTACAAATTACAACTTGAAATATAACGTTGTTTACTGATTTTCTGCACATCAAGTATCTAAAATTCAGCCTAAAACATTTGTCGAAATACTAGTAGTATGTCTGCGTGAATAAACGTCCTGTAATCGTGAAGTTTGCAAGTTTTAATTTCTGAACGTTTACAATTCATGATGTAACCAATTTGCGGTTAGCGTAAATTTAATTTTGCATAACCGACACGCGAACAGAATGGCGGTTCGCGTCAAATATTGTGCCCTGCTGAAAGTATTATGCATACAATGCATAAGATTATAATCATAAGACTTGGTATAAAATATCCCATTGTGCATTAATTCTGTTTTAAAGTATACTACTCAAAAGAATTTAAGGGTCAGACGATATTTTCGACATAATTTTCTGAATGTCAATTATATTAGCTAGACCATAATGTCACGCATGGTATTGTTCCATTTTGACGAAAGTGGGTCTAAGCAACCCATAAATGAATTAAAATCCACTGTCATTGACACTGTCGACTAGTTCTAATGGCGAAAACATGCTTACATTTGCAGTAAATTTGGGCGAAAGCGAAAGGTCTGCTAAGTGCCCATAACTTGCTTTTTCACAAAGCGCTTCATTTGCACGCTTTGCATGTGTATTCCATGTTCCCAATGCTGAATTTCCGTATAATTGGAGCTTGCGTTCGTGTACGGTGCACACTCCAAATTCGACAATAGTACGACTTCAACTGACTATCGAAGATCGAGGAAGGGCTATTGCTTGGCTTCAGGATGGCAATACGCAAAGAAATGTTGCTCTGAGACTTGGTGTCAATCAGAGTGTCGTTGGCCGACTGTGGCAACGGTACCAAGCAACGAATTCTGTTCGAAATCATCCACGTTCGGGAAGACCCCGAAGCACTACAAATAGAGAGGACCGCTACATCACCAATATGGCTCTACGTCAACGCACAACCACTGCACACCGATTACGTGACAATCTGCGGACTGCGGCTGGAACTCGAGTGTCTGATCAAACCATACACAGTCGTCTGAGAGCCAATAATCCACGTTGCCGTCGCCAGGCTATTCGACCACCACTCCTACCACGTCACAGAATGGCCAGACGTCACTGGTGCACACTTCATCTGCGGTGGCAACATGTTCAGTGGGGTCGAGTGATGTTCACTGATGAGTCCAGGTTTAGTATCCAGTTTAACGACGGTCGGGTTCGTGTCTACAGACGTCCTGGGGAGCGCTTTGCTGACGTTAACGTTAGACAACGTCACCGGTTCAATGGTGGCAGCGTCATGGTGTGGGGCGGCATCTCTATCCACCACAGGACCCCCCTCTATGTGGTGGATGGCAATCTGAATGGAATCCGCTATCTGAATGAGATTATCCGGCCGTTGGTTCTCCCAGGCCTTCAGCAGATTGGCGGCGGGGCAGTTCTGCAGGATGACAATGCCAGACCCCACCGCGCCAGGGTGGTAACGGACTTTCTCAGACAACAAGGTATCGCCAGGATGGATTGGCCAGCATATTCGCCTGACTTGGCCCCAATAGAGAATACCTGGGACGAATTAGGCAGGAGAGTTCGGGATAACCATGCCCCTCCGGCCAACCTTCATGATCTGGGTCAACTTCTTATGGCAGAATGGCAGGCCATTCCCCAAGAGTTCTTCAGACGTCTGATCAACAGCATGAGGCAACGATGTGTCGAGTGTATTCGTGCTAGGGGTGGATTCACACACTATTAAACGAATGTTCTAATGTGTAAAATCCATGTTTGACAACCTTCAACTTTGACAGCATGTCATGTGACTTTTTTGTATACAGTGACGTTTATTTGTGGGTTTTTGTAAATATGGAACAATAAATAAAAAATTTGGTGTAGTTTATTTACATCATCAATCTAATACACTCTGAAAATTATTTGGTTATAAATTTGTGACCCTTAAATTCTTTTGAGTAGGGTATATTTAAATATTTACTACCTATTTTAAATAACAATAAAATGAAGCATGACAGCATTTAATTATCAACATTAATTATGTTTTCAGATTTCTTAAAATCAAACACCATAATAATAAAAATTACTGTAAACTATAAATGTTTTTTAATAAAAAATAATGCTGAAAAAACCAAAGGTGTTAATTTGCATTATTTTGTATATAAACATTACTTAGCATTCTTTGAATATTCATAGTTATTGTTTGTTCTTATTATCAATTATAATAGGCTTGTTTGAATGAAATCTTACATACATGTATATAAATCTTTGCAATAATAATATAAAGCTGTAGTAATTAAATGATATTTAGAATGTAACTATTGCCCGATTATCTTATTTTGTCTTTGCTACATTTAACAAAGATGTATGCAATGTATGTATTATCAATGCACAATATGGAAACCTTCAGATACATGTATTCTGGAGGTTTCAGTCATACATATATAAAATATACCTACTGCCCCACAGCTGTACTATTGTTGAGAATTTTAAGAGCAAAACAATATTTTTGGCCTAATTTTTATGAAGGTGAGATATAGGTACATGTATTACTTTTCCAATGAAGGCAGCAATGTTTGTGTTTAGGCCTAGATCAATTAAGTCATAATAAAATGTATACTTAAATAAATCTAGTACATCTAGTAATCTGTCTGGAATGAAACAGTTGTCCATGTCTCAACATTGGGTTATTGTTATATTATATCTCCATCCTTAAGTCTGTCCATCTGTCCCACATATAGTTTTTTGGATGTCTCTTTCACAATGCCTCAAAATATTGAGCTGAAATTTTGTATATAGCTTTATCATGAACTTATGTCACAGATCAAGTATGACTTTCATGCCATTTTACCCATTTTTCATAGAGTTATGGCCCTTGAATTCAGAAGATACAAAAAAAATTGGGCCTGATAGGGGCATGTATTTCTTTAGCAGTACTCTCAAAATTCTTGTTATATTGTAATATTAGTTGACATTATCCAATGGTTTATTTTTTTTTATAGTTAAAAATTTCCAGATCTAACATCAGAAATGAAAAGGGTATCTGCTTTTTCTGTCTTTTCAAGTAAAAACAAAAAAGTGAGTACATTTATTGTCTAATCTAGAAATGTTCAATTAAATAAAAAGTTTAAATCACAAATCACGTGCATTGAGATGAATATCATTGTATTAATAAACTAGTATGTAGATGAAGTAGATTGTATAAACACTTAATTAATAGCTTTTTTTATGTTTATAATACAGGAATTTACTAATAAATGACATTGAAAAAAGGTTTTAAGTTCGTAAACATTGTGAGCAGACTGCATTTATTTCAAGTTTTAACAAATAAAAGGATGAATACCAGTACCTCAGTGTAATGCTGAATAATTGTATGTAAGTCTTTGTTATATATTGTCATTAGTCCTTTATGTCATGTCAGTGGAATGGTGATTTGATTTACACAAACTACATTTTCAGGGGAAGTGTGCAGATGAAGATACACCAAAGATTAAGGTTTCACCAGGCATTTCCTCACTGAGAAAAACATCCAGTACTCCTACTGTTGCAGGAGAAAGCAAGACAAAGAAATTGCTTGTATGGCATATTATATTTACCTATAAATAACTTGACACGTGTTTTTAAAAACTGTAGATCCTGAAATTAATGTGATCATGATATTAGGGTGAAAAATGCAAGCTAATGTTAGTCACATTTTGGCTGTTTTTATTTTGCCTGACCCTATACATTTCATCTCAGTAAGGTAGTTTTATTGGCTACTTTTAATTTAATGAGTTATGGTTGATATTACTCTCGGTATCCACTGATTAACTTGTTTAGCAAGTATTGTTTTTGGTAAGGAAAAAAAACATTTATCTGCCAGTATATCTTTTGTTGAAAATAGAAAAAAATAGTTTTTTCTTTTGTTTCCACTGTCTATAAAGTGTGGACATACATGTTGCATACCTTTTTTTTTTTGCAGAAAGTCTTGAAAGGTGGCAGTTTGAGAGGTAGTTTTAAAGGGTCGGCGACTAAATCTCGTCAGTCCATTCTTCCTGATGTTGCAATGGACAGTCCATTTATACCACATGGTGGCGACCCTGACTGTGAACTCACAAGTATCAAGAGTGACAGTGTAAAGAAAAATGGATCCAATAAACCCCCTCTTCCAAAGAAACCAAGCCGAAAGGACAAAAAGAAAATTCAGCTTGGTGAGTAAATGTACAGCAACCCTGGTAATTAACAGAACAGGAGCCAATTTCACAACATTTCGTAACTTTAAGTCATTTATATTTGAAAATATCAGGCTAGTGAGTGATTTAAGTTCCATAAAAAAAAAATCTTGTGGGAAGCTTATACGTAGAAAGATGTTTTGACTAGCCCACATTGAACAATCACTGAATCAGTACAATGATATTCAAATGCCATTAAAGCACCCATTGCCAACAGCCAACTGTTGTCATATTTTTAGGTGGATGCTAAAAGTCACTTCTGGGATGATATTAAGGTGTGCTTGGACATGACTGTTAAACTGTTTTATAATTGCATACAGTAAAATTAATAACAGTCTAAATATACACCAATTACTTTCTTTTGTCCTTACCATGACTTATCTCCCAAATAGGGGTACTTTTACTGCATGTCACAGATTCCATATACCTATAAATGTATGAATGTTGACCATATAGGTAAAGTTCAGTCCTTCACATCAAAGGTGCACTAACTCTACATTTATGGTCAGCATTCATACATTTATAGGTATATGGTATCTGTGACATGCAGAAAAATTACCTCTATTTGGAAGATGAGTCATGGTAATGACAAATGAAAGTAATTGGTGTATATATTTAGACTGTTATTATTTTTACTGCATGCAAGTATAACAATACTTTAACAGTCATGAAATTATGTTTATGTGCAAAACTTGACTACTATATCCACGATTGAAAACAGTCGGGGGACCCTGTTCAAAATATACATAATTTTTTTTGTCTTTGCCATGATCCATATTTGTAATTTTCTGTGTGAAATAGTTATCATCAAATATTTGAAATCATACTCACACGTATCAAGAGTGAAAGTGTTTCTTTTGTAGATGATGCCACTGACAAGGCAGCTGATAATGATGAAAACACTAATGTGACCAATTATTCTGGTGTAAAACGCCAGTCTCCTAGGAACGAGGGTGTTCAAGAAAATGGACTCACAAGGGGTAAAAGAAAAGTGTCACCAAGTTAGTTCACCATAATTAATTTAGTACAGATCATTTGATCAATTAATTTTTATGTGAAACCTGTTTGTACTGATTACACAAATTAGGTGATTTTATATTTTATGATACATATAAGAATTGTGTGTAATTTTTGGTGTGTTTTATGCTCACCGCCCAACAGTATTATTTTTCAAGGCAGTATTAGATAATTGTGTATTTTGGTTCTGGCTTACTTGGTCCCACACCTTTTATTTGTATTTTGATGAAAAGAAATATGAATGACATCAACAATAACAGGAGAGAGTGACTACAACCAAAACCCTCATCCAAGTGTTGTGATGTTAACAATGTTGGTGACATCATTCTGTCATTACTGACATTCAGTCTCACATTACTGACATTCAATCTCACATTACTGACATTCAATCTCATATGATTGACATTCAGTCTCTCATGACTGACATTAAATCTCTCATTACTGACATTCAGTTCTCATTACTGACATTCAATTTCATATGATTGACATTCAGTCTCACATGACTGACATTCAATCTCACATTATTGACATTAAGTTCTCATTACTGACATTCAATCTCTCATTACTGACATTCAATCTCAAATGATTGACATTCAATCTCACATTACTGACATTCAATCTCTCATTACTGACATTCAATCTCACATGATTGACATTCAATCTCACATTACTGACATTCAATTTCACATTACAAACATTCAATTTCACATTACTGACATTCAGTCTCACATTACTGACGTTCAATTTCACATTACAGACATTCAATCTGACATTACAGACATTCAATCTCACATTACTGACATTCAATCTCACATTACTGACATTCAGATCTCACATTGACATTCAAATCTCACATTACTGACATTCAACCTCTCATTATTGACATTCAACGTCGCATTACTGACATTCAGTGTCACATTACTGACATTCAATCTCACATTACTGACATTCATTCTCACATTATTGACATTCATTCTCACATGATTGACATTCAATCTCACATGATTGACATTCACTCCCATATTACATGTTTATGTGTTATAGAAGACATCGCAGTGCTAATAGTCAATGAAATTAGGACCGCAGTACCAAGTGTTTATTCTTTCAGTATTATTTCTCGGTGCCAGCCAGTGCTCCACAACTGGTGTAACAAAGGCCGTGGTATGTACTATCCTGTCTGTGGGATGGTGCATATAAAAGATCCCTTGCTGCTAATCAAAAAGAGTAGCCCACGAAATGGCGACAGCAGGTTTTCTCTCTCAATATCTATGTGGTCCTTAACCATATGTCCGACGCCATATAACCGTAAATAAAATGTGTTGAGTGTGTCGTTAAATAAAACATTCCTTCTTCTTTCAGTATTTTTCTGTGATACTCTCGTAGAGTTTTAATATAGTGAAATATTTTTCAATTATCAGTTTTGATTTTATTAAAATTTTTATTCAATGTTTTTAAAAACAAAATAGTTTCTCTTCTGGAATTTTTTAAAATGAAAATAATAATGTTTACAATTCTATTATGTTTGTATGTAGGATTTGAAATCCACAATGAAATTAGTCTGTTGTAAACAGTATTTTGTTTTTAAATAGTAATGTAAACATTATCTTTTTTTTCTCTTTTTCTGACTCTCCCAGTTCTTGACAGTTTACTAATAATATCTATAAACTTGACATTTTTGTATCATACAAATTTCTTGATGTTAGTGAATGGACCAAAGTTACAGAACAGTAATTTACTAATAACAATGTAAGTGGTTTTGCTTAACAGAGACTGCATGATATAGTTATAATGTTTAAAGTGTATATTTTACCTCTGTGATGGTAAATACTGCAGCATTAGCCTTAAGATTGATCTGCTAAAATTATAAAATATGTGTTAAATATTTGTTTTTATTTTAGCTAAAGCCTCAAAGTCATCAAGTGATGAAATGGAATTGTCGCCATCGAAGAACGATACAGCTATGCATAACATGGGACAAGACAAACCACCACGTGCAAAAGTTTCAAAGGGACAGGCAAAGGTTTTGCCACCAAATATATCGCCATCTGCAAAACATTTGAAAAAGAAAGATAAAAGTTATGCAGAGGAAATAACAGGACTTGATCTATCTGGAGTTGGAAATTTGAATGTATGTACTAAAATAAAAGTAGAATATGTTTAGTATTAAACAGAAGGAATTGCCTGAGGTATAACGGTCATAGTATGTAAATCTTGTAACGTGCCATGTGTCTTGTTTTATTATCGTGTTAGTCTAGAATCGATTTCCTTCAGTGGCTGTACTCAGCCTTTTCTCTGGTGTAACAAAGGCCATGGTATGGTACATATCAAAGAGAGTAGCCTGTAGCATGACAACAACAGATTAACTTTCTCGTTATGTGTTGTCCTTAACCATATGTCCGACACTATATAACCATATGTCCGACACTATATAACCATATGTCCGACACTATATAACCATAATTCTAATACAACTTTCATATATGCCTTTTTTTCCATTGGTTAATTTTCGTGATAAATCGGATGATAGATGTACGCTGTCATGGTCAACACAGATTTATTACGGTGACAAAGTTCCAAGAATGCGTCTGATGTGCTGTAACTCTGCGTCTTCCGATATATTTAAACATTGATATAAATAATAAAAAATAAAAATTAATAACTTCAGATGAAAATGAAGTTATTGTTATTATTTTATTAGTATTTCATGCCATTGTAATTTTGAATACTTGGTTAGCAGCAATGAACATCCACCCACCCTAAGTAAGGTCTGGTCATTGATCGATCGCAGCAGTCAATTCAATCATGTGTCTTGTGGTCTGCTCTTCTAGTTGGTGTTCCCAAAATGTCACAAGCAGGTTCATCAGAAATAATTGTATCACAATCTGAAGTACACCATTTTTGTTTAGAACATATTTTTTGGGACAAACTGATGAAGACGATGGAATGACTATCAATTTTTTAAACACAATTTTAAACAGCATTAACTGCTTTAAAATATCTTACAATTTTGAAAAACCTACGAAAATAATACTTAACCTTTCGTAAATGAATATTATTTTATGTATTTATAAACAATTAAGTGCAAATATGTTAGCAGAAGTTATAAACTTGTAGACGTGATCAATGTGGTTTTTGTCCAAAATTAATACAGGCAAATTCCTCGAAATAATTCAATATGAGGTGGAAAAACCGCTTCACTAATGTAAAGTCCAATCATATCCATGTCTTGCAACAGAAATTAACAGCAAACAAAACTATATTTTTAGTGTATACTGTATTACAATAAATCATGTTCAAAATACAGACTACAATACTGATAAATTTGCTGTTTGGTTCACTGTTAAGTCAGTGATGTCATGTCAAGAGAAAGTAAAAATATTACGGCATACTTTTACTTACTACAATCATTTTCATTGAATATTGTAACTAATGAGAATAGATAATGAGGTTTTTAAGGGTTGTGGGATTTCTTTGATAAAAACACAATAAAATGTCTTACAAATACTCCTAATAGGTGTAGTATTAGAATAGGCATAATATGACACTGTTTTGTTGTTAACTATTGGATTTTGTGATAAATCTTATAGTTATCAACGAAACACAGTGAGATTATCCCCTAATTAAAAACTAATTAAAAAGTGTTGTAAAATTTGACAAATGTGTTGGTCCTCACACTGATTTTCTTCAAATATGCTTTGTCTTAAGATCATTCTCCATTAATAACTCAGCTTGCATCAATTTGAACAGAACATAAAAGATATAAATCTAAATGTGTTTGCTTTTTATACACCTGGAATTAAGATAGCTTGAAAATTAGAAGATATAGTCAACTGTTAAGGTACATAAAGAGTGCAAACATGTAAACATTTATTATTTGTTTCATTTGTTATTAAACCCTCTTTCCTATTACCCGACACATCTTGATAAGTATGTAATATGTTCTATGGGCTAACAAATGAATTACAAAATATTATGTGGAATGTGATTTTTGTTGCGACCGATGCTCCGTAACCACTGTTTTAAAAAATGTCCACCACTGATGTAGTTTCATTGATCCTTTTCGCTATCCAATCATCGAGTGGCATTCTTTGATACTGATTGTGTTCAAATGGTAAATTGTATTTAAACTGGCAGGCTGATGAAAAGATCCAAAGTTGTTCCGAGTCTCAGGTGCCAACAGTGATGTATGACAGCACTGCAGAAGCCAAGAGAGCCTTTGATACCTTGATTCATCCTGTCACCAAGCAAACGTTCTTCAGGTGAATATCACAAGTGCTTGTTCTGTTTTATTTTCAAAAATCACTGTGTGGAACCAAATGGATATTGCTTTGTCATAACAATCTTGCTAGCACATGTAGAGAAAATAATTATTAAAGTTTTGTCTTATTAATGATTATTCAATTTCATATAAGTTCATATAACTTTAATCTTGCAGGACACATTATGCATAATAATGCATTTCAGTTATTGTCAATTAGCTAACACACCGATTTGTATGTAGTTACCTTTCTAAGCTTTAAATTGATGTCTGTCTTCGTACATAATAAATATAAAATATTAAACTTGAATTTTTTTAAATGATCTGTTTTACGAAAGGTACTTTTTATTTCTTTCATTTTTTAAAACTTAACCTTAGTATTTTGTCTAAAAATATTTAAAATTAAAACATACCAACCTGTAAAAAAAAATTTGCTCAATATAGAACTGGGAACAAATTTAATAGTAGGTTCTAAGGTAAGTAGACCGGTTTTTAACTTTGAATTTGAATGATGTCAGTATTCCATTGACATCACATGGCATCGCTTCGCAATAACAATAAACTGGGTACATGATGTTTCCGTTTTCAGAACGCTGGAAAATTCCAATGCAAAATTGCTCTTGAAAAAATATTTTTTAAGAATTACAAAACAGTTTGTTTGGTTTAACAACACCACTAGAGCACATTGATTTATTAATCATCGGCTATTGGATGTCAAATATTTGGTAATTTTGACATAGTTTTAGAGAGAAACCCAATACAATTTTCCATTAGTAGCAAGGGATCTTTTATATGCACCATCCCACAGACTGCGTAGCACATACCACGACCTTTGTTATATCAGTCGTGGTGCACCGGCTGGAATGAGAAATAGAGAATTACAGAAGCACCTGACTGTTTGAAGAAAACCTTGTAATAAAAAAATTGTACTGTTACAAAATATCGATTTGAAATTAAAATTAATATTTGAAGTGAAATTAAGGTAAAATATGTTATATTTATTGTTTATGATACCAAAACGAGGGTGCGATGAGTGACTGTCCTCGACCTTAATGTCGTCTGCTTGTGTATTCTCAGTTTTCAGTATTAATAACAAAAAACATTCTGCTGTTAATTCAACTTGATATTCGGAACCATTAATCATAAGAATATAGTTTCCGTGAAGTAGATTTGCTTTAATGGTGCCACTTCCTTGTTTGTCAATACTGACACAATTTTCAACTTTAAAAGCGGCCATGTTTGTTATTAAACAATTTTGACAGGTGAACCTGAAGCTGAACTCTTTTTAAATGCTGTTATAACACAAAGGTTTCAGGCACACCCATCACAGGCTGAATCTTTGACTTCGCCAGTGACTAATTCCGGGACAGGAGTGGGTGGATAAATTTGAGTTGGGGTGGAATTAGGAATAAATTTAGAAAAAGGTCAAAGACCTAAAGCCAAAATGGAGAATAAACATTCTGCTCATGTCTGGAAAAAAGTTATGTCCAAAAATAAACTTTGAGTGCTCAGCCCAAAAAGAATTCCAGTGATTTTAGCAATGTAGATGGGCTGTCAAAATAAAGTTGGTCAGACTATTTAGAACAAAAATAAACATAAGTTTTTAGAATTGGTGCCGAAAATGTTTCAAGTCTGACTAAGCCTTTACCTGGAGGCAAAGGTTCGATGAAAGGTTGGCGCCTATGTACCGTTGAACTGTGGTACACATTTTCTCCACCTGTGATTTAGCAAGATTTTAAACTAATCAACATAATGGACACAATGATCTTCACAATCCTTTGGACGGTGATGTTGCCTATTGATCACTTGTCGGTAGAGACCATCACGGCATAACATCACCACAAGACAGATTCCTACATCATCCAGGTCCGCATCGTCAATTGCCAGCTCACTGCCGTCTGGAAAGCATTTAAATGTTCTCTCCTGCAGTCTGCCCAGCAGTGAGTCTACGTTGGTGGTGTCGCCGACCAAGTACTTGGTGTACTGGAGCTTGATCTTGCTAGTCTGGAGGCTCCAAGTGGTGAAGTCCCTGCCATGGCTAGACGTGGAAAGCCTTGCCTTGGCTAGCTGGTCACTCAGGGCAGTGACGGTCTTCCGCTTCACAAGTCCAGTTTTAGATGACTCAATGGGGGTTACCTTCTGTGGCGGCGATGACACAATCAGAGTCGTCTGGGTAGAAGCTGGAGCAGGGGTGGCAGGCGGTTCCAACATCGCGATGTTGAGGTCCTCCACTGGCGTCTTGGTCCTAACAGCCTTGGTTCTCTTCACCGGCTTGGTTCGGGCTGGGGCGGCGATGCAGAAGGAGCTGCCAGCTTATCCCCCCTTAAACCACTGACACATTCTTCCTGTTCCTGATCCTCTTCTTCCTCTTGACTGCGTCACCATACGTCAAAGTCATGGAAGCCCATGACCAAGTGTATGTGACGTGGAACTCTAATAATGCACCAAAGGTGCTACTCAATAACCCCAGTGGTGGGGGGGGGGGGGGGGTAGATAGAGAGTATATGATGCTGTATGACTTAGGAGTCACCATGACAGGTGAAACTAGTTTTATGTCATCGGTATGTAATTTGCATATTAATGTAATTAAAAATTGCATAGTTACGTCTCCAAATATATGATTTATGTTATGGTTATGTCCAATGGTTTAACAAAGTAGTTATTTGATAAATATGTATATGTAGTTTTTATTGTTTTCTTTGTAGAGAGATGTGGGAACGAAAGCCACTGTTGGTGAAGCGACATCTTCCTCACTATAATCAAGGCTTGTTCAGTACTTCGGATCTAGATGGAATTTTAAGAAAGGTCAGCTAAACTTATCACATATTTTAAACTTGCCTCCTTTTAAAAATTCTATTTTTCTGACCTTTTCGGGCATAAATTGTTCTAAGTAACTATTTAAGGAGATTATCCTGGAAGTAGCCCAGTGGTGAAGTGCTCACTCGATGTGCAGTCTGTCTGGGATCGATCCCCGTCGGTGGACCCATTTGGGCAATTTCTTGTTCCAGCCAGTGCACCACGACTGGTATATCAAAGGCTGTGGTATGTACTACCCTGTCTGGGATGGTGCATATAAAAGAACCCTTGCTGCTAATCGATAAAGAGTAGCCCATGAAGTAGTGACAGCGGGTTTCTCTCTCAACATCTGTGTGGTCCTTAACCATATGTCTGATGCTGTATAACCGTAAATAAAATGTGTTGAGTGCATCATTAAATAAAACCTTTCTTTCTTTCTTTCTTTCTGATGCCTACGAGTCAGAATTACCAAATGTTTGACATCCAGTAGCCGATTGTTATTTAATCAATGTACTCTAGTGGTCAAAACTTTTCTCTTTTTCTTAACTTAACTTTCAAATTTGTTTTGCAGGAAAATATTCAGTTTACTACCAATCTGGACATTGTGTCATATGAGGATGACAAGCGAGAGACGCACAACCCAGTAGGTCGAGCGTATGCTCCAGTGGTGTGGGACTATTACCAGGTACAGGGCAAGACACACAAAGATCTTGACAGACGGTGTCACTATTTCTCATCAAACGCCTATTCTTTTTATTTATTTACTTATTTTTATCCTACTGCCCCTTTCTTTTTACTCCTTTGAATCGGGCCATAATTTAGAATTGAAAAAGTAGAAGTGAATTCTCCCTTCCCAAAAGAAAGGGGAGCATTTTTTATAAAAAATAGGTGATGTGAACATTTATTGGTACATTTCGTAACGTTTTGTCAATTTCCACGTTATTTGATCAAATCAATCGTACATTACAGTTGGCATGCACAGAAACCATTTCCATTTAATATGGCGGTTCATGATTACTCGAGTATACAGTCTGGCGCCAATGTAAAAACACTGTCCGACAGACGGTGACACGGTGCAAAGTGAGCTATGACACTAAACAAGTCGGGGTGTTGACGTCTGTTGTGTGATTTCGTTTTTGAAATCGGATTAGGTCCAGAATATTACGGCGACTTTGACTTCTCACTACTGCTAATAACTTGGCGACTTAGCTGACTATTGGCAAAATTGCCGGCAAGATTAGGGTCTGCTTTGAATTACATCTAATTTCTTCATCATCTGGCAACTCCTTTTTTCTTCTAACTTCTTTCGCTGTGCGCTTCCACATCTCAGTCCTGGTCTCTCCAACTGTGACAGGTGCTTGTCTCGTGTGGCTATCCCTGCCATACACCTGTCATTTCCCATCAGATTTTAGCTATGGGCTTAGTCTGACCACTTCAGAGAGTGTTCAGTAGTTAGTTCTGGCATTATTAAGAGGCAGTTGTAACCACCTACGAGACATCTATTCTTGATCCAAGAGTCCATGTAAATCACTGACTAAAATTTGGTTAAAGTTTCTCTGATTTGTTTCACCTCTTGAATTCTTCAATGGATGACTTTCATATTTAGTATAAAACTGGTGTTTCCTTTAAATTGAAATTTAGGCAGGGTGCTGGACTTTGAAGGAAGATACATGACTATTTAATGCAGGTTATGGTCCTTTATACAGTATTTGTGTTGTTATAAAAAAGATTTGCTTATCTATGTTCAGTTTTATTTATACTCGTAGCAGATACAGAATATATTTTTTTTTTTTAAGCATAGACACACTAGATCTAATGCATGTTATTACAAACATGTTGATAATGTGTCACAATCAAGGCTAGCTCTGGTGAACAGTTTTCCAAATTATCTATTGAACTGAATAAATTGCAGAAATGCACAATTATTTTTCAACAAAATGTCAATCATCACTTATATTTTTGCCAAATTAATATAAAAATCACCTTTTTTGAAATTCATAATTGCCAAATTTGATGAATACAAGTGTTACAACTTGGTTAATGCTTGGTTAAAGTTTCTCTCATTGTTTCAGACTCAAAAATCCTTTATTCAGTGGTTTTTATACTGACTATCCTTGTCCATCAAATGATTTCTTCCAGTGCTCTGTAAGAGATCGTCCTTAATGAATCTATCAAAGACTGGAACTTGCTTACACGTTTTCCTTATTGCCTTCAGCTCACTTTTTAAAAACTGTTCACTAACATACAGAATTAATTTATCATTCACTTTTAAGTACAGATGGTGCAATGTTTTTTTTTTACATGCTTGAAATTTTTTGGAAATCAATTAACAATTTGTTTTTCTGTTCTGTTTTGAAAGAGTTTTTATCTCTATATTATATACTTTAAAAAAACACACAAATAAATCCTCTAGTTAACACAATTGATCTGTTTTTCAGAATGGTTGTTCGGTGAGGCTGCTCAATCCACAAACATACTCGAAAAGTGTTTGGACGTTACTGGCGAAACTACAGGAATTCTTTGGTTGCTCAGTTGGTGCTAATATGTTAGTAATATTTTAACCTCAAATATAACGAAGTTGCACACCAAAACAGTATGGTTTTGCAATGAGTAATGCATATCAAAAGCAAATGATAGTGTGACAGCTTTTTTATCATATATTAGCTAGCATATCCAGTGTAATCAAAGTATGTGATATTTTGCAGATCACATACTTTCAGAATTTGATAACTTTGCAAATTAGATGTAAATTAATCGAGATCAAGGCACCACATTTATTGACATATAAGCAAATGTACTATGGTGACACTCCACAATGAGGCTCGCATAATATAATTTTTATTCCAAATATGTGATATTGATGATACCAAAAAACAATCTGGTAATAACCTCTATATATTTGTTAATATAACTGTAATAACATCATTTAGTGATAAAATTAGCAGATAACAAAGATGGAACTTAATAATAAAAAAATATACAGCATAAGTTATCTGATTTAATCTAAACAATCCTGAATGTTCCACTTTATTTTAAATGCATAGCCCAGGTTAGATCCCAAATTCAATGTTAATCTCAAGTTGGGTAACACATAGAAACCTTGATTCAGAAACCTTGATCTAACCTTTGATGAGTGAGTTTGGTTTTATCTAGTTATAAGTTAGCTCTAAGAGAAATGAATTTTATACGTTTTGGTTTATCAATGGAGATGAAAATTTGGGATGAGATGCCAGATTGTGACAACACAATACATTTCAGTTAGGCAATAGGCAGAAAATTGGATCTATAGTATAAAATAAGAAGTTTTGATCATTTTAAAAATGTATACAAAAAATAAGACACTTACAAAAACCACACCGTCCCAGGTTCACTTTGTCATTATATCAAATTTGCTGTAAATCTTAAGAATTTGTTTTTGTTCAGATTAATTATAATATAATAATTATAACAGAAAAGAAAATAGCTTGTAATTAATGCATTGTAGTTATAATCGACAACAATAGATATATTTAATAAAATATGTTTCAAAAAACATAATTACACTTAGCCAGTTCAACCGGAGGGGACTATAGGTTTCGTAACCATCCACACACACCTGCCATTTCCCATCAGCTTTTAGCTGTGGGCTTAGTCTGATCACTTCGGACAGCGTTCAGTAGTTTCTTCTGGCATTGTTAAGAGGCACTTGTAACCACTTGCTATACACCCATACTACCGGCGCTCGTTTATACTTCATTAAAGATGCGCTTAAAATATTATTTTATCCAGCAAGATTTATTGTTGCGGACTACTTTTTACATGCTTTAGAAGTCAAATATTACTTGGATTTCCCATATTTAAGACCTGGACTTAAATACTGAAAATATTACCTTGGAAAAGATAGTTTGATCTGAAATTAGTCACAGGGTTTAAATTAAAAAGTTTTGAATAATATTTATACTTTAATAAAGATAATACCTGGTTGGTGCAAGTTAGGATAGCATCAGGGTATATAATAATTATTGTTCAATATCAGAGGAGGGGCAGTTATTAATTTGACTTTTAATTGAGAAGGGGGAAATACATTTAACAATTATCAGAACAAAGTTTCTTCAATTTTTAATGGTAAATACAATATTATTTTTTGTAACCCATGGGCTTAAGGATGGAGATCCTGGTATTGTGCATGTTTCACCCACATTATTTAGCCTTTAACCATTTACACTTAACACAGTGGAGTAGAATTCACTATATTTGCTTATTAAATATTTCAATGTGATTTGTTTTCCCCAGTTATTTGACACCTCCTGGCACCCAAGGATTTGCACCTCATTATGATGACATAGAAGCATTTATTTTGCAGTTAGAAGGCAAAAAACATTGGAGACTTTATAGCCCAAGGTATGTTTTACATGTGTAATGTGTGTACTAGTTTTTGACATTTGAAGGGATGTACCCCAGGATTATAGCCCAAGGTATGTTTTACATGTGTAATGTGTGTACTAGTTTTTGACATTTGAAGGGATGTACCCCAGGATTATAGCCCAAGGTATGTTTTACATGTGTAATGTGTGTACTAGTTTTTGACATTTGAAGGGATGTACCCTAGGATTATAGCCCAAGGTATGTTTTACATGTGTAATGTGTCTACTAGTTTTTGACATTAGAAGGGATGTATCCCTGGAGTTGATAATGGGTTTCACCAAGTGGTCCACGTCATGGTTCGAACTTAACGATGGCCTAATTAAAACAAAAATGTGTCCAAAAAAAAAAAAAAAAAAAAAAAAAAAAGAAATTTGTATCAAGGAACTTTCTCAAGAATTTTTTTGATTCATTATCATTGTGTTTTTCAGTTTCGGCGATGTTAAATTTTAGAAATTACTCCCTGACATTTTTCTTTTCAGAAGTACATCTGAAATGCTGCCAAGATTTTCCAGTGGTAAGCATCAAAATATGATTCTTATTGTCATGTTGGAACTCTTTAGCAGAATGTTCCTTAATAAATATACTGATGGAAAGAAATAAAGGATCACACAGATAGCAACAAGAAATAATGACTGCATCAAAAATTAATTCATATTGTCAGAAGTTGACTGGGAACATATAGGCAGCACATTCAACACTACAGACATTCAATCCCACATTACAACTTGATATGAAATACAAACATTACTATGCTAGTAGTGAATTACATTTGGTCTACAATTCGATGTGTTCCCTTATTTCTTTCCTTCAGTATATTAATCTTTTAAAATAAATGAATATAAAGTGGTAATGTAAAGAAGTGAAATTCAAGGTAGAATGTTCTGGAGACCACAACATCAATTGACTGCCCTCAGTCAGTTTGGGTTTAAAATCAGAAAAGCATCTTTACCTAATAAACTTTCACAAAGTATCAACTCTTCAAGTGTTACATTAATATTCATAGTAAATGTCTGCTGCACTGAATAAGTGAAAGAAATTAAAGAATAATCACTTTGATCTTAAATATCTTGTTTACTTAGAAGAAATACACTAATAAAGTGTCAACATAACTTGTTTTATGATCTGCTTTTCTTCCTTTTATGTGTAGAATTAATTTAATTTTAATTATTATCTGCTCAGGTGTAAAAACCAGATAAAATTATTTTTATCAGGATACAAGTCCTACAGTATTAAAATATAAACACTTGAGGTTTATACCGACTAAAATTGTTCAGTGTATCACAAATTTAGATAAAAAAAAAAATAATAATAAAAAAAATATATAAATAAACATAACATAATATAATTAATTACTCACCTGTAATTAAGCCATCTATCTTTATTTTACTTTCAGCAAAACTCTTGGTTTTATTGACTAGTGTTTTCCATATATATATATATATATATATATATATATATATATATATATATATATATATATATATATATATATAAATAATATATAATATATATAAAAAGAGTAAATAAATAAATTCTTACGGACTTCAAGTATATTTTCATTAAATTTTGCCATGTTTGTAAATGGATTTTGCAATGAAGAAATATCTTTCCATGAACAGCGAGTTGTCAGTCCAGATATCTTTCAACAGAAGCCACTCGCATTTAAAATCTTCAGAATCGTTTTCAAATATTAGTCTAAGAGAAACTCTGATGGAAGAATTTTGTTTACATATATATGGAAACCCCAACAGCTATAGTGCTGTTATAAAATAACCTGTAATCAGCACACACAATACATTTATTTCATTGTGGTGTCATTTCTGATTGGTTAAATGTATGGCGTTCCCATTGTGACATCATTCTTTTGTGGTATTTTTAGAAATATTTTTAAAACCAAAGCAAATGAAAAGGTATTTCCAAAAATGACTGTTGTCATGATTAGTATTGTGGACCATTATGTTCATCAAAACTATTGTTGCATTACGCACTTGAAGGGTTAAACTGTCATGTGATAATCATAGCAGAAATGTGCAGGGTTCATGGCAGTCTTTAAATTCCTTGAAATTCTTTGACTTTGAATGAAAAAAACATGATTTTTAGGTCTTTGAAAGTCTTTGAAATCTCATATTGTGTTAATTTTGTTGTTTTTATTATTAAGTTTCCTGCAACCAATGTCAGTATTCTACTGACCTACCTTCTTCTAGTGTAGCTACATCATCACATAATACTTTACTTATTTTACAAGTTATTGTGATATATGCACATGCTCAGCCTTAGTGAAGAAATGGAGTTCAGTCAAACTATGCTTGTTATACATTTTTATTTTTAATTAGTCTTGATCAATGTTGGCTGTTTACTAAACTCGTAATAATCAGTTCCAAATGGTTTTTATTTTAATTTTCTGAAACTACAGTCGCTTACATTTAATTTTGGACATTACATGATACAGTTTTAATATAATATAAAACTAAATAAATATATTGGGGTAAGCTGCCCAAGCATGTGTTTTACGACAGTTAATAATTAATTGTGCATACATAGTTTATTTAGTTATCATATAATTTGAATACTTACAATGTTATGTGCATAGTTCACATTCCAGTTGCTGACTTACAGAAGATAATTATTATTAAATTCTATTATACATCCATTATTTTGACTGCTGTGTAAAAGTCTTTGAATGGAATTTGTTTAGTTTATGAACCATAAATATGTTAGTATATAATTTTAAGTAAGTTTACTGGATATTTATACATTTGACCCACTCTCTGTGTTTGGCTACTTCAGACAATTTAAGCCAGGAGGACTTGGGAACTCCCATTCTGGACAAAATACTGGAAGCAGGTGATATGCTGTATTTTCCAAGAGGGACCATACACCAGGTTTGTACTTGACGGGTTTCAGGCAGCTTCTGGAAAACCTAAAATTTCAATTGATTTGAAGCTGTTTAAACAAAGCTCTCAAACACATTACAGACACTTTATATATTTTTAAAATCTAATCTGATGTGTATCAACATTAACTTTAAGAAACTAAAAAATACTTCATGGTTTAATTCATGTGAGATTGCACATTAAAAAGAAAAACTATTAGATCCATGGAAATCCGCAAATTCAACATCTTGACTTTTCTATAATCTGTTTTACTTGAGATGTATTGACTGTTTTACCAGTTGAATCTACTCTTGTATGTAGTGTGTGTCCCACCTTATGTGTTGATCATCATGTGTATCCTATTGTATTGAACATTTTCAGGGCCGAATATGTGATTAGTTGAATCTACTCTAGTATGTAGTGTCTGTAACACATTTTGTATAGAACGTCATAATGTTAATATTGTGTATCTTTTTGTTATTGAACATTTTCAGGGCCGAACATGTGCGGATGCTCATTCGCTACACATAACAGTGTCTGCATTTCAGAAGAACACTTGGGGTGATCTTTTACAAAAGGTATAACCATGTTTTGATTGTCTCAGGGGAATGGACATATTAAAGTAACTTTCATTGAAAACCTTGCTTATCATTTATAATACATCATATGTAAAATTATGAGTATATTAAACAAAACTAAATGAATGACACCCCAGCACACAAATACACATTGGCTATTGGGTAAATATATGAATATGATAATTTACATAAAAAATAGAAATTAATATATAATGATGTAAAAACAATATAAAAAGCTATAAGGAAAATACAACACAATACAAATATTTGAACTTGTATACAAATCAAAATGTTTAAAAAAAATTGTTGGTGGAATTTAAAAGAGAGAGTATTCAAAAAGTCTGTAGCCTAATCATAGTTTAAACTTTCCCTGTGATTAATTGATTGTACAACTATTCAATACAGATTTGACAAGGTCACAAACTAATATCTTGCACTTATTACCATTTCATTGGCTATTCAGATAAATGATCTTAAATGTCTGCCATAAACATACGGCAGCGGGAAGCTGCCAAAACTTTGGGAGTATTTTGTAACGTATTTGATGAGATATAAAACATGTTTTCCCAGTTTGGGAGTTTCGTACTGTAATGTATATGAAATAAACATAGTTTGGGGGAAATATTTAGAATTTTTTAAAATTATATGTCAAACTGTTCCCATATATATTACTCTATGTGATTGTAGAGTGTAAAAGATTTTCTATCGGTACAGTTGTATACTACTTATCTCTGAATTCTTTTTCAGCTCTTACCATCAGCTCTGCAGTCTGCTATGGAGGAAAATCTGGATTTTCGAAAAGGCCTTCCATTGGATTATTTGAATTTTATGGGTGTTGTTAATTCAGATAAGGTAATAGTTTTTTGTGGTCATATATACATATAGTAAAAAAAGAAATGTTGCACCTTTATAAAGTGTCGGACTAAAGTGTCAGTTTTAGATTTGTTTCAGATAAAGCCCCACGTTAAAATGTAGGGTATTAATTACAGTAACCTGCCTTAAAATTGTGCAGTTTATTCAGTTTTTGATGAGATAGTTTGCACCTTGATGCTTTACTTATTCTTTGTTACTGGCTTCGATGGTGCCGTGGTTAAGACATAAGGCTGGTAGGTACAGGATTCGCTGCCTGGTACTTGCTCCCACCCAGAGCCAGTTTTAATGACTCAATGGACCACTGCACCCTTTTTTCTCTCACTCACCCACTGTCCTGGACAGATAGCTGAGTTGTGTGCCGATGACAGCATGCTTAAACCTTAATTGGATAAAAGCACGAAAATAAGTTGAAATGAAATGAAATAGTCTTTGTTCTCACTGGGTGAAAATTAAAGGGGGATGTGACACCTGCCATATCCCCCCCCCCCCAAAAAAAAAACCCACAACAACAACAAACAAACAACAACCCCTCCAAAACCAGCAACAAAAACAAAACAAAAAACACATTTGAAAGCTTGGTTGCTGTGTATTAACCAGCTCTGTGAAAAGACTGACACCTTTCTTTGCCCCTCAGTATCTGGTAGAAAAAGGTTGGTACAGTGTAGGGTATAAGCTGACTCAACTTTTATGTAGATACATCTAGATAATGTTTGTCTTTCAACAGAGTGAATCATGGGCATATGTTTTGGTGAGCTGATCAAAGTACAAATATTATTTTGATAAAAATTTCAAAATAACTGAAGAATACAAAATTTGGTGATATCCCTAAAAGAATGAAAAGTTTTTAATCTTTCATTAGAAATTGCAGAATAAACAAATGCCAGTAAGTAAAAATAATCAGTTATGACCAATTAAATCTGCAGTGGAGGACAAAATATCATTATCAGATTACAGTGAGTGGACACAAACCAACTACTGACCATTTTGATCCCATGACAAATTTGGCGGCAAATAAGCTGCATCAGCTGAAGATTGCTGGGACAAAAATAAAATATATATTTTTTCATTGCACAAAATATAACTTTGATTGTGAGTATGAAACAAACAAATGGACACTGGTATGGGACTTAATAAAGCCTTTTGAATTATGTCCAGGGTAGCCAACATAGTTTTCGCCAGTGTTGCATATCCGTTCACGGTATAATTTATATTATGTTTTCTTAGACATAGGCCTACCCATATCATACCATAGCATGAAAAAAAGAAGACGAAAACAAGAGTGTATTTCTAATAACAGGGTGCTTACAAATGAAGCTGGGTGTGGTAAAATATAGTAGTGGTAAAATAAAGAGAGGTGCAAAAAAATAAACTGGAGGACTGAACGTGAAAGGGGAAAAGAGTGTTTTCTTACACTTCATGCATTATTTTTGGTAACACATAGTTATTTACACACATATGACTGGCTGCTCCTAGGTGATGACCGGGTCATCAATGCCATATATGCAATAAAAAAAAAGCACGGTAGAAATCGATTACACTGCAACGTATAGTTAACCTGGCAGTCATGTGTCTGTGACGCGTAAGTCGGCTACAAGTGCAAAGGGTGGTAAATATTTTTTTGTCAATAAAGATTTGCTTAAAACCTGGTTTTTGAGGATATGTAAGAAATAGAATAATACATTTGTTTCCGTTAGATACCATTTATCTCACAAGT
Source organism: Gigantopelta aegis (assembly GCF_016097555.1). Lineage (NCBI taxonomy): Eukaryota > Metazoa > Mollusca > Gastropoda > Neomphalida > Peltospiridae > Gigantopelta > Gigantopelta aegis. The sequence continues at coordinate 43,521,847 of NC_054702.1, forward strand.
CATTGTTTAAAAACATATTAAACTTGCTTTCGCTCGTTAGATACATTTTAAAACAACTCGTTGTGAGATAAATGGTATCTAACAGCCACTCATGTATTATTCTCTATATACACTTGTTTACAATGTACAAGTAACATCGGTGAAATCTCTGACCTGGATACAAATGGCAGCTGTAGATTGCTGACAAAATAATGTAGTTAGAACAGTAGTGTGACATCACTAGTATGGATTAAATTCAGTGGCACTTATGCTAGATTATACCACATGCATCAGATTCTGTACCTTTCACCCAAACTTTTTAATTATAAGAAGTTGTGTATTAATTAAAAAGATATATATAGGCCCTATTTTTTTTATAAAAATTGTTCTCCATATATTTCAGGACTGTCCTGAAAGAGTGGACTTCTTGAGCAAGATGAAACAATTACTCACTTCTCTGGTGTCGTATGCTCCAATAGATGCTGCCTGTGACCAGATGGGAAAACAGTTTGTGGTAGATTCATTACCACCTGTCCTTTCTGAAGGTAAGGATCACTGGACTTCAGAAAATGTTAAATTGGGTCATGTGAATCAGGGCTCACCCTGAATAAAATCAACTACAGTGAAACCCCTCTAGACTGGACCCTCTGTATACCAGAATTCCATCAAAACCGGATGCTTTACAGAGTCCCTTTTTTAAAAACCAGGACAGAACTTAACCTCTCTAAAACGGATCCCTCTTAAAACCGGACATTTGTCTTGGTCACAAGGGGGTCTGGTTTAGAGGGGTTTCACTGTATAATCCAAACAACTACTGTAGAAGACTTTATTTTCGAGGAATAAAATTTTCGCGATTTAATGAAAATGGGTCAATTCGCGAACATTTATTTTCGCGAACCTCCCAACCCCCATCAATAAAAAAACCGAAGTACAGATGTCAATAATTTTGTTTTAAAAACGGAACTTTTTGCCGGTTGTTACGCTAATCTGTAGAACTAATCCTACATGTATACACGAGTGCTATACACATAAAACAATAGTTTTCCTGCTTTAACCAATCAAGACTTTATTGTCCTTATAATTGTTATAAAAACAAAAACCGAAAACAAACGAAACGAAATTTGAAGGCACAAGCTACTAGTACTCAGTAACTTAAGTTTGATTGAAACAATATTTATTGCCGTCAAAATACTAGTTCAAAACGGTTTGTGATTGGCTAACAGGCAAAAAATAAAAATAAAATTGTGAAACATCTGAACATAGCCCAGTCCGGATTTTTTCAATTCCACATTTTTAATATACTGTGATAATGCATGTTTACTTCCATCGATGAACTGATCGCTAGCACATGCGAAGGAAAACAGCATAAAGCTTTTTAGTGTTAGTATTGTTTTATTATCATGTTGTGTTCTTGATTTAAAGTTTTAAACAGCTTTTGTGTTTTGTGGTTTGTTCCGTGCTGGGATTTTTTCCCAGCTATACTCAAAATGATTTAGCCAATATTAATTTGAGCACTAATGTACAGAGTATTTATGAATATGAAAATGTATCTTTTTTAGCTAATTATGTATAAACTGGTATTAAAAGAGATCATGTTATAATTTCTATATACATTTAATGTAATTTAAAGTGTACATACTATTCCATAAATTGCAGTCATTCAAAGAAGACAGCAACTAAGGGATAGGGGGAGGGCAGTCAAATAATTGAATTGTAAACTGGGAAGGGGGAACAATGCATTATCTTTGGAGTTAGGCACAATGTATATTCAATTGCAAACATAGTTTTCTTTCCTGCTATCGTGATCCATGCATGCAAAATCAACAAAGACTGAAATAAGTATGTATGCAAGACTACATTTAAAGGGACAGACCCAAGTTTTTAAACACTAAGGCATATTTTTTACCTAGACCCTAGTTTCAACCCGTAAAAATGGACACTAAGTTTGGTTAATTTATAAACCTGTAACAAATTTGGATACAACAGAGTGAAACAAGAGTCTGTGATGTTGAAAATAGACTAAAACGTTACGTCTCGGATACAAATACATAATTATTTTGTCTACACATCTACTTTTACACCTTGCATCACTGTCATGCAGAGCACTTTACTCTTTTTCGTTAACTCCCAGGATGGATCTGTCAGATGACTTAGGTCTACCGATTACATTTCTTTTTGGCCAACTAAAACTTGCATTTGGCAAACAATATTCTCATAAAATTCACCAAAGTGCTAATATTTTTTGTTGTCCAGTTTAAACATTGTGATCTATTTGACTGAGGTTATAGACAGGTTTTGATCAATATTGCATGTTATGCTGCAGGCGAAAAGCAGTGCAGTATACACGGAACAGGCGAGCACTGGAACAGTGAGGAGCATGGTGTGAGAGGGACTGTCGAGATTGAACCCGACACACACATCAAACTCGTCAGAAAAGGGGTTATTCGGTAAGTAGGACTCATTGCAAAGATCCATTGCTACTAATGAAAAGTTGCCTTCCGAGTGGAAGGAGTTTTTAGTCTTCATATCACATTCACAATTTTAGATTTTTTTTTTTTTTTTTTAATATGCCTACATGTCACAGTGAACAAACGACTTTACAATTGCTGTCTCCGTCTCATTACTTCATTCATTCATTCATTCATTCCGTCTCATTACATACCAGATATTAAAACCAGGATAGCTATGATTTTGTATTTTAGTGTGCAGGACAGCATGTGTGTGTGTGTGTGTGCCATATGATATGACTTTAATGCATAGTAAACAAAGAATGAATAAATGACTGAGCATCTGTCTACAGAGCGCATCTCTAGGTAGCACCTTAAATTCATGTTATGAGAACAATAATCAGATTTGGTGATGGTATTTTTTGTGGACATTTCAGCATCATAACGGAGGAGGACCAGGTTCGGATCTATCACTGTCTTGAGAATGCTCGCATTTTCCGCGAAGTTGAGCCACAGTATATTGAGATACAAGCAGAGGTAAGGATTGCAGTACTGTTTTGTAGTGTGTGTGTGCCAGTTAAACATCTCCCTCACTTCCCTGCACCTTTCGTACTTCTTCCAGTCCATGTTGTATAACCCATATATTAACCATCGTTATGCATATTATTTCTGACTGGTTTAATCATGTCCATTATGTGTCAACAATGACTGACAGTCACAATCTGTTTGATGGTTTTTACAGTTAATGAATAACTTTGACCAGTTATTAAATACTTAGTTACTGTATATTGCAAGACTTTTCTGAAAAGGAGAGATGGTTCATATATGGAAGCAACAGGCTGGTGTATTAAATCCAGATTAGATCTCTACTTATACATTTTGATCAAACTCTTAAAGACTTTCAAAGCTTATGTAACAATAACTTGTGCATAGTATAAAAAAATCCAACCCCATCATGCAATATAATATATTGTAGGTTTGATGATTAATAAAGAAAATATACTTGTTTTATTGTTATTTCAATGGTGGAAACTAGAGCTGGGCGGTATACCGTATATACCATTCGGTATTGGTATCATGTCGGTACCAATTTACCATACCAAAGCAAATTTAAAAATACCGAAATTGTGGTATTGAAAAATGTTTCCCACCATTTACAGTAGTAAAACACTAACAATATATCTGACAAATGTTTCCCACCATTTACAGTAGTAAAACACTAACAATATATCTGACAAACGTTTCCCACCATTTACAGTAGTAAAACACTAACAATATATCTGACAAACGTTTCCCACCATTTACAGTAGTAAAACATTAACAATATATCTGACAAATGCAAAATGGGTTGGGTATAAATGAAACGAGAGAGTTGTGTATGGAATTTAATTTAATACCATGCAATGTAGCTATTTTTGTAAACAGTGAACATCACTTATGGGACCACTGAATTTTTTGTTTCAGTTGGGAGAGTTTCAGTTGGGGTTGGGAGAGTTTCAGTTGGGGGTTGGGAGAGTTTCAGTTGGGGTTGGGAGAGTTTCAGTTGGGGTTTCAGTTGGGGTTGGGAGAGTTTCAGTTGGGGTTTGGGAGAGTTTCAGTTGGGGGTTGGGAGAGAAAGCAGGATTAAATATGCCTGGATGAGTCTGTTTAATTGCTGCTGTCCTGTGTATAACCTAATTATTTGTGTTCAGTGATGTATTGTTACTTCTTGAATTATTTATTTTCTTGTTAGAATTTATGAGTGCTAAATTATGTTTGCGCCACACGTAAGATGTTAGTTATTTGTGAATCTTCAGCTGAGATTTATGCATACCAGCCCCTGGCATCCTAAATGCCCACCTTTGGTTTAAAGAAAGATGCAGGTATTTTAGTCTCAAGGAAATTAAAAATAGGATCATTGAACTCATTTTAAAAATGTTGAGTGAAATGTTTATGTTACTTCCATCATAAAGACACATACACTCATACAAACCACACCCAAGTGGAAGTTGGCAGATATCTAGCATATATTTATGGAAACTTTGCTTCATTAAAATAGGTTTTAATAGTGGGGGGTTTGTAAAACCAAAGTACCAGCATTCAAAATGTTGATTATTTGATAAATATTGATTGTGAAATTTACGTCCCATTCTCCTTTCTGGTTGATAAATTAATAGAAGATGTTGGTGTATTGACATATACATTGAAATGCAACAATAAGCATGTGTCAAACCTGCTTCAGTTAAGTGTTATCTTGGACGCATTCTTTTTCTTAATTAATACACAATAGAGATTAAAAACTAAACAAATGACACCCTCCCAACATTTTAGGATGTCCACAGCCCCAAAGGTAATACAAACATGTGACTTCTGTTTCACACGACTGATTGCAGCTAATCGCTGCATTTGTTGAAAATCTACCGGCCTCGGTGGCGTCGTGGTTAGGCCATCGGTCAACAGACTGGTAGGTACTGGGTTCGGATCCCAGTCAAGCCATGGGATTTTTAATCCAGATACCGACTCAAACCCTGAGTGAGTGCTCCGCAAGGCTCAATGAGTAGGTGTATACCACTTGCACCGACCAGTGATCCATAACTGGTTCAACAAAGGCCATGGTTTGTGCTGTCCTGTCTGTGGGAAGCGCAAATAAAAGATCCCTTGCTGCTAATCGGAAGAGTAGCCCATATAGTGGCGACAGCGGGTTCCCTCTCAAAATCTGTGTGGTCCTTAACCATATGTCTGACGCCATATAACCGTAAATAAAACATTTCTTTCTTTCTTTCTTTCTTTGTTGACAATTTCTGTGAAATAAAACAACTAGGTTGGTATTTGCTTTCATAACAAAACATGTTATTCTGTGTAACTGTTACTTTTCAGCATTATTGTGTGTAGGTTATACAATAAAATGACTCTGTGCTATACCTTCCAGAAATTAACTATGGCTTCCTAGTTTGAAAGTAATACCTTTCCAACTAAATAAACATAACTATTTAAGTACTAGTTTGCGCAAATCATATACCTGCAATTAACTATAACACCAGAGCATGGACAACTAGGCATGTGACATGGCATGATATGACAGGTAAATGCTGTGATTGCATCTGTGGGGTCCAAATACATTGAAAACAACCACTGGGTCAGACTTTACTGGTTGTAATTTGTAATAGCAGGGTGGTCTTAATACCAGAGTAGTTTCACTATAAAATAATACGGAAATATTCTGGTCTTTAAAGTAATGGTCTTTATAGCGGGGTACTCTTAGAACTGAGGTGGTTGTTAGGTGGGGTTTTACTGTAGTATTAAAATCAACACAGCATATATAATTGGACAAAAGATGACCTTGGCTTATACCAGACATTTAGGGTCACACTAAGATGTCAGCCTTTCCAAGAAGTTGGCTAATACAAGGCAGTATTAGTAGTTAAAATAAGAAATGTTGCAGCATATAGTGCATATTATGTGTTCAGAAGTGACGTATCTTTTTTCAAAATAATGACTATTTTAAATTTCAGTTATTTGTTGACCATTATTTAATTGCATTGTGCTGTTTGACCGCAGGTGGCTCCAGCAGTGGAATTCCTGATACATAACTACCCCGAGTATATCCCAGTAGACAGTCTGCCACTGGACTCCCTCGAGGAAAGAGTATGTAACCAATGTTTCTTTCTCAAATAGTAAACTGTTCTTTGAGGCAAACACATGTTTGATGACTGTCTCTTTTGTTGGTGTACATCTGTCCAGTCTACTTTGAAAGTCTGCATGAGTCTGTGTGCTCTGTGGTTGTAACACATTTCAAATACAGGGCTTGGAGTTAACATTTTTAGATAGGTGCAAAGGGTGCCTAAACCAATGAAAATAGGAGCAAAATATTTATTTCAGGAGCCACATACATCAAAGGCTGTGGTATGTGCTGTTCTGCCTGTGGGATGGTGCATATAAAAGATCCCTTGCTACTAATGGAAAAATATAGTGGGTTTCCTCTCTAAGACTGTCAAAATTACCAAATGTTTGATATCCAATAGCCAATTATTAATAAATCAATGTGCTTTAGTGGTATCGTTAAACAAAACAACCTTTTCTTCTTCTTTTTTTTTCAGAAGCAAATCTTATAAATGTAAAAATATAAGTAATTTATGATGGTACTGAACATTTAAGATTGTAAGCACCTGTTTAAGATATTTTGTTTATCATAGTATTTTGAAGTTGTGCAATACGGTGTATAATACATTGTGTTTAGAAGTTAGTTACAATGTTTTTGATGTGCACTGTTGAATTAAAATGACCAGTGTTAATATATCACTTATAGGAAATACAAACCTTTTTAAGTACTGTAATCAACCAAACTCCATCAATGCAATTGGTAACGGTAACTGAATAAATCATAATAGAATAATGGTCAAAGTTCAGATTGCGTAATGCGACTAGGGCAATTTATTTAGGTGTAGAAATTAAATTATGGTCGCATGTGCGAATAAATAGTCTCTAATTCAAGCCGTGATGTGTGTGGGTCAGATATCAATATCCCTGTGTAGAATCACTGGGTTATTTCCTGTTTCCATGGTGCTCCACAACTTGTATCTTTGTGGTATGTTCTGTCAGCACAAATGTGCAGTTGGCTTTTTGTAAGAGGTAGCCTTTGTGTTTGCAGCAACTTTCTTCTTGCATTTTACAGGTCAATATGAAGTGTCACAATTACCTTGTTAGATTCTTGACATCCTGGTTAACAATGTACCGTGATGTTATTACACAAACATACTAAGCTTGTCCTTTCCTGAAAGTCTCTTCATGTCAGCATGTTCTTCGTTTTATTTACAGTCACTTAAACAATGTCTAGGGGTGGGAGATTCAGAACATCCAAATTAAACTTATTACCATATAATCTTACGAAAAACCTTAAAGTTTTCTTGTATTTTAGTGCCACTCAGAGACTCGTTCTTGTGCTGTAAGGAAAAGGTCCTACTGCTGAAGACCTTGTAAATTTATGTGCACTTTTTATCCATTTCTGTTATACTCGTCATACGTTTATATATAACATCTTGTGAGTGAAATCGTGTTGCTTAACAGTGGTTGTGAATTTCTTTTTCAGATAAGTATTGCGAAGGACTTGTACGAGAAAGGTCTGTTGATTACTGGCGATCCCTTGGAACCACTGTATGACACCAGCGAAACTGATGATAATGGCCATTTGTGAAAAACTACTTTCTTATGAAGTGGAACATTCCACAAAACATTTGAAACATTAACTTGTGCCATTTAGCTGTTGGTAGGTCTTCCTATTGATGAAAACAGGGGACAATATTTCAAAATTCATGTTGACCAGAAGTCAGTTTGCATGAGTTTTACCTAGTTAACCAATTATTTGGTGACATTAAATATATTTAAGTGACATGTGAGTAACGCATATACTACCGATCCTGGAGTACTACATTCATTGATATTCCAAATGTAGTGACAAATTGATTTGCAAATTATATAATAGTATTTTTCAAGTGTTCAGAATCATTTGAAATTTAACAAAAATAGTTTACAAGTCTTGACAGGGTGCAATACTTCTCACAAACCATTGTTCTGTTTGCGTGTCGGTTACTCAGATTTAAATTCATGCAAACTGCCAATAGGTTACATGGTGAACTGCGCCAGATAGGAAAAAGGTTGCTGTATATACAAGCTTCCAGAACAGACATTTAAGTACATGTACGTCTCAGCCTCTTCACTTCAGATCTGCTAAGTCAAATCCAGAGTTCGGGGAAATGTTCCATTGAAATATGGATTGTAATAATTTTATTGAGTTGAAGATTTTATGATCGAGGACCAGGGCCCGTGCTTATAAAACTTAAAGTCTAGACTTTAATAAAGTCCAGACTTTAACGTAATGCTATTTGAATGGCGTTGTCATGACGTTAAAGTCTGGACTTTATTAAAGTCTAGACTAAGTTTTATAAGCACGGGGCCTGATCTCTTAGCAGTAGAAATCTTATAGTCGCTTTCATGATGATCTCATTCAAATTACACTTGCCAAGATTAGATATTATGTAAATATACAATATTTCACATTTACTAATTTACTACATTTCTTTGTGTCGCTTTTTTAATGTGTAAATTAATGTAAAGAAGGGGGAAATGTGACTTTATTTAGCTATGATGACTTTTAAGTTTGGTTAACTTAGTCTCATGTTAAAATACATGATGTTTATTGTCAAGGTTAACTGTTTAATACATTTAATGTTACAAAATGTGATGCAGGTAATATGCTGCTTTTAGAATTAGTTTTTAAACATATGTAATTATCTCCTTTGTAGTCAGGATTGAAGGTTCTATAGTTTAGGTTCCGTTACATCAAATATATTTCCATTGCCAATAATGTTAAAAAGCCTTTATTATAAATGAAAACATTATGTAATATCATCTCTGATATTTGACTCAAAATGGCACAACAAAAGTTTTGTCTTGTTTTAACTTTACTTTATCGGAAACTTAACCTTTAATACAGAAATGACTTCAATTTTTTCTTTGATACTTACAAGTAGGTTGACCATCACGGTATTTAAAGTGACCGATTTTTTTAAAGTTCTTCACTATTTTTATTACTAAATGGAAACAATGGTACATGTGGTGTAACAGCTAGAATAGATATAACAGCTAGATGAGACTGTTGGCTAAGGGATGGGTCATTTAGAATGTTTATGGTCAACCTACATTTGTCACCATTACAAGTCTTCCAGTATCATTAATGTCCACAGGTTAAATCTTTGTAATCATATATGTACTGTATATATTATACTATTATGGTTAAATGTCGAATTTATGTCATTTTGGGTTTTTTTACCCGTGTGGCTGAAAATCACTTTAAATGACCTTGTACAATGTACATGTAGGTATAAATATTAAAATGACTGACCATGTTTATTTGTTTTTTTTGTAGTGATATTCATACTTAAATTTTAATTTAATGATTATATTCAGTTTGTAAATAGTTATATGTACTCATTTGTAAAGAAAAGTGGTAACTTGAGCTATTAAAATAACCTAAGCAAAGCCAACAATGTATAGATATATAATTGTTACTGCGAGACAAGAAGGTCAGAATAGCAAAGAAATAATGATTTAGTCACATCATTGATAAAAATGTCAGCCTGAATACTGTGTTAAATTCAAACAGCAAGTAATGTGTATGTCATCCTCCCGGATAGATAAAAATGTCAGCCTGAATACTGTGTTAAATTCAAATAGCAAGTAATGTGTATGTCATCCTCCCGGATAGATAAAAATGTCAGTCTGAATACTGTGTTAAATTCAGACAACAAGTAATGTGTATGTTATCTTCCCGGATAGATAAAACTGTCAGTCTGAATACCGTGTTAAATTCAGACAACAAGTAATGTGTATGTTATCTTCCCGGATAGATAAAACTGTCAGTCTGAATACCGTGTTAAATTCAGACAGCATGTAATGTGTATGTCATCCTCCCGGATAGATAAAAATGTCAGTCTGAATACCGTGTTAAATTCAGTCAGCAAGTAATGTGTATGTCATCCTCCCGGATGGATAAAAATATCAGTGTGAATACCGTGTTAAATTCAGTCAGCAAGTAATGTGTATGTCATCTTCCCGGATAGATAAAAATATCAGTGTGAATACTGTGTTAAATTCAGTCAGCAAGTAATGTGTATGTCATCCTCCCGGATAGATAAAATGTCAGTCTGAATACTGTGTTAAATTCAGACAACAAGTAATGTGTATGTCATCTTCCCGGATAGATAAAACTGTCTGAATACTGTGTTAAATTCAGTCAGCAAGTAATGTGTATGTCATCTTCCCGGATAGATAAAAATGTCAGCCTGAATACTGTGTTAAATTCAGTCAGCAAGTAATGTGTATGTCATCTTCCCGGATAGATAAAAATGTCAGTCTGAATACTGTGTTAAATTCAGACAACAAGTAATGTGTATGTTATCTTCCCGGATAGATAAAACTGTCAGTCTGAATACCGTGTTAAATTCAGACAACAAGTAATGTGTATGTTATCTTCCCGGATAGATAAAACTGTCAGTCTGAATACCGTGTTAAATTCAGACAGCATGTAATGTGTATGTCATCCTCCCGGATAGATAAAAATGTCAGTCTGAATACCGTGTTAAATTCAGTCAGCAAGTAATGTGTATGTCATCCTCCCGGATGGATAAAAATATCAGTGTGAATACCGTGTTAAATTCAGTCAACAAGTAATGTGTATGTCATCCTCCCGGATAGATAAAAATATCAGTGTGAATACTGTGTTAAATTCAGTCAGCAAGTAATGTGTATGTCATCCTCCCGGATAGATAAAATGTCAGTCTGAATACCGTGTTAAATTCAGACAACAAGTAATGTGTATGTCATCTTCCCGGATAGATAAAACTGTCTGAATACTGTGTTAAATTCAGTCAGCAAGTAATGTGTATGTCATCTTCCCGGATAGATAAAAATGTCAACGTGAATACTGTGTTAAATTCAGTCAGCAAGTAATGTGTATGTCATCTTCCCGGATAGATAAAAATATCAGTGTGAATACTGTGTTAAATTCAGACAGCATGTAATGTGTATGTCATCCTCCCGGATAGAAAAAATGTCCGTGTGAATACTGTGTTAAATTCAGACAGCATGTAATGTGTATGTCATCCTCCCGGATAGATGAAAATGTCAGCCTGAATACCGTGTTAAATTCAGTCAGCAAGTAATGTGTATGTCATCCTCCCGGATAGATAAAAATGTCAGTCTGAATGCTGTGTTAAATTCAGACACCAAGTAATGTGTATGTCATCCTCCCGGATAGATAAAAATGTGAATACCATGTTTCATTAAAATTAGAGGAGAAATAAAGTTTGTAGAGCAGTGACATTGTTATAAGTGTATTTCTATTTTTAGTAATAGTGACCTTGACCTCTGACACTGAGATACCATGATCCAATTCCTATGTGTGAATTTCGTGAGAAATGACGTTACTGGAGTGATGATGTCATAAAAAAATTTTAAAAAAATAATAGTGACCTTTACCTTTGATGGAAAGAAATTAAATGCGAACTTGTTTTTAGAGCCATGTTTTTATATATTTGTTTTTAATAACTAACCTTGACCTTTGAAGCATTGAGGCTAAATGCAAAATCATTAAAAATATCATGATCCTATTCCTGTATGTGAAGTTTCATGAAAATTGGATGAGAATGGAGACATTGTGTTTTCTCATATGTACAAATAGGAAAGGTATTATATCCCCTTGATGACTCGGCATAAGAATATTATAATGCAATTATACACACAAATCAGACTCATAAGCGTACAAGACAGGGGGCAGGGAGCAATATCTCAAATTCTGGCAAAAATTATACAGATATTCGGGCAAAATGTGCTAACCTGAGACCTTTTTACCGTGCATTTCCATCATTCTACCCTCAAAATTTGTTGCAATCCATGTAAAAATGTGTAGCGATTCGTTTGCAACCCTATATAGCTATTTAGTAGTAATGCTAATGTTGTTATCCAGATTCGGGCATTTTCGTTTAATTCGGGAAAAAGCCAGCCTGCCCCTCCTACAAAAATGGGAGCCTGTATGCCTATGATCGTACTTCAGATTTCCGATTTAGAATAAGCAGGTGCACTAGATCCCAAATAACTCTAATCCAACATGTTTCTGGTCATCCTAATGTTTGTGGTAGTTTCTAGGTAATTTTGACCAGCCTCGGTGGCGTCGTGGTAGGCCATCGGTCTACAGGCTGGTAGGTACTTGGTTCGGATCCCAGTCAAGGCATGGGATTTTTAATCCAGATACCGACTCCAAACCCTGAGTGAGTGCTCCGCAAGGCTCAATGGGTAGGTGTAAACCACTTGCACCGACCAGTGATCCATAACTGGTTCAACAAAGGCCATGGTTTGTGCTATCCTGCCTGTGGGAAACGCAAATAAAAGATCCCTTGCTGCTAATCGGAAGAGTAGCCTATGTAGTGGCGACAGTGGGTTTCCTCTCAAAATCTGTGTGGTCCTTAACCATATGTCTGACGCCATATAACCGTAAAATAAAATGTGTTGAGTGCGTCGTTAAATAAAACATTTCTTTCTTTCTTTCTTTCTAGGTAATTTTATGACAAACCAAAAAGGTACTTGTGTACCTCAGAAACTAGATTCATGGTCCTCAAGTTAATATTACATTCTTAAGTTATGTTAAACTTTTAGTATTTAGTTAAGTGACATTCATAAATATATATTTATGGCTGTTTTGTCAGTAATAGACTATACATTTATGCGACTTCAGTATGTATAAATTGAATCAATAGAAACAGCTGATGTTCAAAATAGCTTGCCTTAAAAAATGCATATGTTATTATGTACAAATTTGTTGCCATCACTGGATCGTACCAGTGTTTTTTTGTATGTAGCCTATTTTTAATATACATGTATGAACACTGACTAGAAACCAGGCAAGTCAGATATATTCTATTTTTACTAAATTATGTATGTTCAGCTAGTCTTTTGAAGCTTATGTTCATTTATGTCACCATGAAGGATTAGGGTGGGAGGCAAAATGAATTAAAAAAAATTGTAATATATCATTTTGTTGTGTCTTATTTCATTTCTGTATTATTAGCAAAGATATTTGATATTTGTATATTTATGCTTCAGAACATCATATTTTAGGTTACCTGAGCTGAGACTGTGGGATGGTGCATATAAAAGATCCCTTGCTGCTTATCGAAAAGAGTAGCCTATGAAGTGGCGACAGCGGGTTTCCTCCCTCAATATCTGTGTGGTCCTTAACCATATGTACGATACCATATAACCTTAAATAAAATGTGTTGAGTGTGTCGTTAAATAAAAATATTTTGTGGGAAGCTTCTTTGGTACATGAAGAAACAAATTTGTGAATTTGGTCTTTCTGACCCACAAGAGTTCTCAAGGTTTTTTCTTCTTTTTTTAATTTATACTTTATATGCTAATCTATACTCTATATGCTAAAACCAAACCTGTCCGGCACAAAATGTAAAATGTGCTACTAACATGAGGGGGTCCGAGGGCATGCCCCAAAAAGGGAAATTAAGCCAATTAAAAAAAAATCTTATTCTCTACTTCCAGAAATGCTACAACTGAATAGTCTTCATATATGTAAAGATCAATAGATGGTTTATCTAATTTGTTAATGTCATTGTTGGGTTCCTCGTTTATCCCCAGGGTTGGGGTGAAGTTTATTGTACATGTACATTGTAGTTGTATAGAGAAGTGCATTTAAACTAATTTCTTAAAATGTCAAAAACTATGTGACAAAATCCAAGTACATTTTGTGTGAAGCTTCCTAAGGGTATGGAGAAACACATTTGTGAATTTGGTCGCAAGAGGAAAGTTATGTCAATAATACTAATAAAAAAAATATTTTTGCACTACTTTACCTTGGCATATGGAAAAACAAATTTATGAATTTGGTCATTCTGACACTCCCCCCGCCCCCCTCACAGGAGGTCTGAGGCCCAAAAGGGAAAAAACCCTCTACTTCCAGGAATGCTATAACCGAATGTTCATCATATATTTAAAGATCAATAGATGGTTTATGTAATTTGTGAATATCAAGGAAGGAAGGAAATGTTTGATTAAAGGACGCACTCAACACATTTTATTTACAGTTATATGGCACCAGACATGGTTAAAGACCACATAGATACTGAGAGGAAATCTGCTGTCACCACTTCATGGACTACTCTTTTCAATTAGCAGCAAGGGATCTTTTATATGCACCATCCCACAGACAGGATAGCACACACCATAGCCTTTGATATACCAGTAGTGGTACACTGGCTGGAACAAGAAATAATCATTAAGGTGTCGTTACTTGTAATAGCAACTGGAGATACCATTAGTCTGGTTCATAATTTTTTTGTTTTAATTGTGAAATGCCTTTTGAATAATTTAATGACCCTAGTAGTACTTTAATTTTGAATTTACTTGTAATATTTAGTACCAATTGATAACTACGGTGCAAATGACTGTCACATGTATAACAACAACATGACACGAGGGTAGCTGACTGAAAATGCCCGTGGCAAAGCTGTAGCTGTTAAGTGAGAGTACTCCATAAACTAGTAGTCACATGACCTTCTCGATGTTGATTTCCTATAGAATTTATTTTGACATAGAAACTATTGAACTGCATGCCTCCAAACAAAGCTGTATAACAAAAGGTCGACTTCAACTTTCCAGTAGTCAATTTTCCATTTGTGTTGAGCAATATTCCTTCTGTTCCAGCTATTTGTGTTTACATTTCATAATTTCTTAGATACCGTATGCAAAATTCAAACAATGTCATATCATTGTGGCAGAGTTGTTTCCTACAGGGTTATGTCCAGGGACTCAATGGGGTAAAAAACATTTTATAGTAGACCTTTGGAGGCTATATCTACTAAATACGATGCATCATTGATCAGAATAAGGGCCAACACTATTCCATATTTTGAACTTGTGCATATCTTTTCATCTAGGACAGGATTTAGCTCAGTCGGGTTGAGTGCTCACTTGAGGTGCTTGCGTCACAGGATCAAACAACCTTGGTGGATCCATTCAGCTGATTGTGTTTTTTTCTCTCGTTCTAACCAGTACACCACAACTGGACAAAGGCCGTGGTAATTGCTTTGCTGTTTGTGGGAAAGTGCATATAATAGATCCCTTTTCTGCGTTAGGAAAAATGTAGCGGGTTTCCTCTGATAACCTTTCCTTATGAGTCAGAATTACCAAATGTTTGACATCCAATAGCTGATGATTAATTAATCAATGTGCTCCAGTGGTGTCATTAAACAAAACAAATAAACTTTATCTTTTAATCTCTTTGGTGAAACTTGCAAATTTGTTCATTGTTTTAGATGAAGTGACAGACTTGACTGCTTCTAGTGGAAGTACTCAAGATGGGTGCCACCGGTTAGGCAAGATATGGTCACTTATCATAAACACCGGATACCATTATTGTTATGACAGCGATTCAGGAGTGCATGTAATCACACATATATTAATTCCAATGAGTGCTGGTTTTGATTTAGTAAACTGAGAGTGGCAGTCCTCTTGTTGGCCAGTAATAGTGGCTGTCCTGTAAATAAGGCACTAGACGAGAGATTTATGGAATCAACTTCTATTTTGCCAATTTGCCCATTTGACTCAGCATTGTGCAGATACGGTCTTAATCATAGATATGGTTTTGTTGTTCAGCTTCAGTTGATATGGTCATTTAGCATATAATAAAAGTCATTTAAGCCTAAAAAAAAAAAAAAAAAATCTGTTTGCCTATGCTTTGGAATTTAGCATTTTCACTTGTTCGTATGTTTCACCCAAAAAAGCATGTTTTTGACACCAAATTTCTCAGCCCGCACTAATTTGCCACAATGGCTTCCTGAATCATGACCCCAAGACGAACATTTTGATATATTTCAACCTACATGTATGTTTAACTCTGGGTTGGACCATTTCAAAAACTAGAGGACTTATTGACTCTCTGCTGCTCCACTACATGCAAGTCATTATACATGGTTTATCAAAGTTGTGAATTCCATTAATGTTGGATCCCCTGTTGCGCCTGATGAGGGGTGAATATCACTGTTGTATAGAGATATGCATTTAAATTGCAATTTCTTGAAAAGCTTACTTGACCTATGGAGAACAAAAATAATGAATTTGGTCATACCCTCCACCCACCCAAAACCAGGTATCATGTATTTCATGAATTTGGTATATGGAGTCAACAATTTACTCAGATCACCATTTAGGCCCATGGGCCTCTTGTTTTAAATGAAGAACTATTTCCTAAGTGAAAACATAATTACTACTATGTTTACTTTAGTATATTCTTTCAACTGTATGTCAGTTTTTATCCAAACTAAGCTTTATAACTGTTTACATTTTTATAAAACATATTAAGGCATCAGGGATGTCAACAGAAAAAAAAGAAAAAAGTCTTTAAGTCGAGTGAAGCAAATAATTCGAGCGAAGTGAGAGAAGAAATCTGTAATAATCCAGCTGGGGGTGCAGGGGGGACGCTGTAAGCCCCCCGGAAAATGTTTTTTAAATAAGTGCTTCCAGAGTGATACTGATCCACCTGCTGTGGTATATATCAATACTTATGAAGCTATATTACCTACCCATTTTGTAATTCATACCAACTGTTTATAATTTATTAAAAATTTATTAGAAAATAAGGAATTGTGGAATTAATGCTTTTAAGTTATAATGGGGGGGGAGAGAGAGAGAGAGAGAGAGAGAGAGAGAGAGAGAGAGAGAGAGAGAGAGAGAGAGAGAGAGAGAGAGAGAGAGAGAGAGAGAGAGAGAGAGAGAGAGAGAGAGATAGAGATAGAGATAGAGATAGATAGATAGATAGATAGATAGATAGAGAGATAGATAGAGGAATACACTTGCAATTTGTTCTCAATACGTATAGCGGTATATATACTACTCAAAAGAATTTAAGGGTCAAAAATTTATAACCAAATAAGTTTCAGAGTGTATTAGATTGATGATGTAAACTACACCAATTTTTTTTTTTATTGTTCCATATTTACAAAAAAAAAACAAATAAACGTCACTGTATACAAGAAAGTCACATGACATGCTGTCAAAGTTGAAGGTTGTCAAACATGGATTTTACACATTAGAACATTCGTTTAATAGTGTGTGAATCCACCCCTGGCGCGAATACACTCGACACATCGTTGCCTCATGCTGTTGATCAGACGTCTGAAGAACTCTTGGAGAATGGCCTGCCACTCTGCCATAAGTTGACCCAGATCATGAAGGTTGGCCGGAGGGGCATGGTTATCCCGAACTCTCCTGCCTAATTCGTCCCAGGTCCTCTATTGGGGCCAAGTCAGGCGAATATGCTGGCCAATCCATCCTGGCGATACCTTGTTGTCTGAGAAAGTCCGTTACCACCCTGGCGCGGTGGGGTCTGGCATTGTCATCCTGCAGAACTGCCCCGCCGCCAATCTGCTGAAGGCCTGGGAAAACCAACGGCCGGATAATCTCATTCAGATAGCGGATTCCATTCAGATTGCCATCCACCACATAGAGGGGGGTCCTGTGGTGGATAGAGATGCCGCCCCACACCATGACGCTGCCACCACCGAACCGGTGACGTTGTCTAACGTTAACGTCAGCGAAGCGCTCCCCAGGACATCTGTAGACACGAACCCGACCGTCGTTGAACTGGATACTAAACCTGGACTCATCAGTGAACATCACTCGACCCCACTGAACACGTTGCCACCGCAGATGAAGCGTGTACCAGTGACGTCTGGCCGTTCTGTGACGTGGTAGGAGTGGTGGTCGAACAGCCTGGCGACGGCAGCGTAGATTATTGGCTCTCAGACGATTGCGTATGGTTTGATCAGACACTCGAGTTCCAGTCGCAATCCGCAGATTGTCACGTAATCGGCGTGCAGTGGTTGTGCGTTGACGTAGAGCCATATTGGTGATGTAGCGGTCCTCTCTATTTGTAGTGCTTCGGGGTCTTCCCGAACGTGGACGATTTCGAACAGAATTCGTTGCTTGGTACCGTTGCCACAGTCGTCCAACGACGCTCTGACTGACACCAAGTCTCAGAGCAACATTTCTTTGCGTATTGCCATCCTGAAGCCAAGCAATAGCCCTTCCTCGATCTTCGATAGTCAGTTGAAGTCGTACCATTGTCGAATTTGGAGTGTGCACCGTACACGAACGCAAGCTCCAATTATACGGAAATTCAGCATTGGGAACATGGAATACACGTGCAAAGCGTGCAAATGAAGCGCTTTGTGAAAAAGCAAGTTATGGGCACTTAGCAGACCTTTCGCTTTCGCCCTAATTTACGTGCAAATGTAAGCATGTTTTCGCCATTAGAACTAGTCGACAGTGTCAATGACAGTAGATTTTAATTCATTTATGGGTTGCTTAGACCCACTTTCGTCAAAATGGAACAATACCATGCGTGACATTATGGTATAGCTAATATAATTGACATTCAGAAAATAATGTCGAAAATATCGTCTGACCCTTAAATTCTTTTGAGTAGTATACATTGATACCAATTGTGTGTACCCATCTTTCCTATGCAGCCCTTGACTGGTGGTAGCATTAACCTGTCACCACCACCCTCCCCCCTCCCCCCCCTAAAATTTTTGACCCGGATTTGCACTGATCTCAAAAATGGTCCAAATGACCACAAAAAAGTCGGAAATCCATGAATCCGCGGAAGAGTGACATCCTTGAGGCATGTTTGTCAACAATTCATTTTCAATTAATGTCCTGCATGTAGCACCTAGTTACAAAGCCAGATACACAATAAACCGGTGTTCACAAATAACTGCACATTTTTTAATTTATGTTTATCTCATTGCACCCCCCCCCCCCCTTTTCATTTTACTCCTTTGAATTCCCATCTCATTTCTTCCCGATCAGGCAACTCCTCCTATCTTTCAACTTCTTTTGATGTCCACCTTCACATCCCAGTCCTTGTCTCTCCAACAACGATAGGTGCTCGTCTCTTGTGGCTATCTGTGCCACACACCTGTCATTGCCCATGAGCTTTTTAACTGTGGGCTTAGTATGACCACTTTGGAGAGTGTTCAGTAGTTACTTCTGGCATTAAAAGACACTTGTAACTACCTACTATGCTCCCCTACTACCGGCAATCGTTAGTGCTGTAGGTCAGTCCAGCTTTATTAGCGGCAGAGGACGAGGATGCCAGGTGGGTGCAGGGAAGTACACAGAGACCACACCCGTGGAGGAAGTTGAGACAGGTACAGAAATAACTGGAAATTTGACTAATCCAATATTGGTTACCCCAAATAATTTTAGATAGCCCATTTCATTTTGCGTAACCTGTTACGACCCTAAATATCATGTTTTAAATTTACTGCATAAATAAAAAACGGGGCAAGCAACATGCAAATGAAATGATCATTTGCTCATTTCATCTGCACAATTTTCAGAGCACAGGCATGGGCTCCCATTTGTGTAGGGGGACAGGCTGGGTTTTGCTCGAATTAATCGTAAATGCCCGAATCTGGGTAACAAAATTTATTCATATTAGTATTACTGCCAAACAACTATATAGGATTGCAAATGAAACAATACACATGTTTACAACCAATATTGTGGGTAGAATGATGGGGAAAAAATGGTTAAAGGTAGGGTCAACTCAAACAAGAGCCTTATGTGTTGGACAGATGCATACCCGGACCACCAACACATACTGACACTTTAACAAATGAAAAACGTGTAATTTTAGAGTTAATAAAAAAACATGATTATTCCTGCTAACTGGGGACAGCCATTTTGTTTCGTTTTTGTGACGTCCGATGGGACAGCTTTGGGCAAAGTGACGTCGGTTCCTGACCATCTCCTGTATGTACAATGTAAACAAAAGCAGTAATTTTCGACAAGGCGCTTCTCTTTGATCAACCTGACTTGTAAAACAGCATAAATGACGTAATAATATAATAAACTATTAACTAAATATATTTCAAGTTGCATTAACGGAACAAAATGGGGTTATAGTATTTTTCTCTGTTAAATAATCCAAAGGTAAAATGTATACCATTAGGCCTATTGATATGCTATGTTTGGGACTACGTAATTGGTCAGTTCTGTGGTTTTAGATGGAAAAGTCTACTTAATCAATAGTTTTACATAACTATTTACAGTAATAAACCATGTCCATTACAATTTTAGGGGCGACAGGTAATATTCCACAATACCGGTATGTATTTTTGTGTCTAGACAGCGTCAATTAATTGGCTCGTCTGGTTACCAATCAAATACACACCTGCAAATCAGGAATCACAAGTAGAAGCAACTAACAGCATAGACCAATTAACTAAGAAAACACTCAGTGTATCATTTCAGTATGTAGGTTAATGCATGGACAAAACATTGTTAATTACATGTATTTCGACTTCTTGTGTAACCACTCTGACAATGGTATTTTATTATGTATTGAAAAATAATATATATAGTGCTGGATATACTTATTGCTAGCTTACTGGGATGTGTATTATTACAGAACATTGCAATGTACGACTATTTATCATCCCACAAAAAACAGGTAAATTGTTTCTCTAGTTCTAAGGCTCATTCGTGACGTTACGCGTTAAGTATTACGTAACCACCAGCTCGCCAGAGGGCGTACTCACTGAGATGGTACAAAATGGCTACGCCCTTTATATATAATAGCCATCACATTTAACCATTTTATTAATTAACTATACGATTATACGTTGATATTAAGCAATAATATGCATTATATATCGTTGAATGTGCATACTAGGCCAAATGCCTTAATTGTCCTTCCTATAAGAGATTTTAGGCCAGCTAATTTTGCCCAAAAATCTTTTGTTTTTGCCTTAATTTGAGGATTTGCTCCCCCCATACCCACCACCGTTCCCCGTCTCGTATGATTATGTTTCAGAGGCCAGCCATTTGTACATAAAGACACACAAGTGTCAAAAGTGAAGTTGTGTTTGAGGACACTGTGTTATAGTGTCTAGTGACTGCTGATTTAAATGGTTGGTGTATCATAGTTTTAAATTTAAGTCTGTAGTTTAAACCTTGAGCCTAGACTTGTTTTATAAGCAAAGACGTCTTTGGGTTTTTGGGGACATACACATATATTAATCTCACTTCTGACAAGCGTTTATGGTGCAATGTTTAAGTTTCCTATAAATATAAAAATGACAATATCATTAGCTGTGCAGAAATCGATATTCCAAGAATTAACCTCAAAATACCACTGCAATTTGTTGTTCATTAAAACACTATTAGCCATTAATAGTTTATGTTGAACAGGGCAGCATCTATCTTTAACACCAGTATTGGACAACTAGAATAGTTCAGGCATGTGCCCAGGACAGCGAACTTGTGCCCGATTAATGAATGAATTCATTATGAACAATTAAAAAACAAACAACTCAAACACATGTATATATATATGTATTGACTAAGAATAAATTAGGGTTCTTGTGCACTGTAATTCTGTCATCATTTCAACTTTCATTACACTGTACACAACAAATTAATTTACATCAGAACCTGAACTGATATTCTCTCCAGACATGCCATTAAAAAAAAAAAATACAAGCTGGAAGTTGACGTGGTAACCACATTCAGCACAAACCCCCATCAAATACATCTTTAAAATGGCACCAACCTTGTAAACAAAGTCAAACGCCACAGCCTTATTGCACATTACTGTCAGTTTCTGATTCACAATTTATGAAAAATGTCATTCAAATTTAACATGAAGGGATGATTTCTGTGCCACCATAAATGGTTTTACATATGTACATGATAGCAATGGCAGTTTTTATCAACTTTATATATATTTTTTTTTATATAAAGATGAAATAAAAGAAAACTAGATAATGTAATCATTCATATCACAATGTCAAACTACTGTTCTTTGTTTCTTCAACAAGGGTAAGCATCTCACATTTAACATGGCTCGTGTAGGTATACTAATGCAAATGGTATTTTTGGCATAGATTTTCAAGTTTTTCATGATTTGTAGTTTACTTGCAACCACACAAATCACATTAAACAAATCATTACAATTATTATAAAAATTCAACCTCAGTATATTGAAACACTGAAACATTTTCGTGGAAATTTGCTACATTTTTCCATTAGCAAGAAATCTTTATATGCACTTTCCCCACAGACAAGACAGCACATACCATGGTCTTTGATTTACCAGCCGTGGGTCACTGGTTGGGATGGGGGTGGGGGGTTTAAACAATCAGAGAATGGTGCACTGAGGGGGTTCAATCCTGTGACCCAAGCACATGAGGTGAGCACTCCATCAATAGAGGTAGAAGGAAGGAAGGAAATATTTTATTTAACGATGCACTCAACACATTTTATTTAGTTATATGGCATCGGACATATGGTTAAGGACCACAAAGATATAGAGAGAGGAAACCCACTGTTGCCAATTCATGGGCTACTCTTTTCAATTAGCAGCAAGGGATCTTTTATATGCACCATCCCACAGACAGGATAGTACATACCACAGTCATATGCCAGTCGTGGTGCACTGGCTGGAATGAGAAATAGACCAATGGGCCCACCGACAAGGATCGATCCCAGACTGACCACGCATCGAGCGAGCGCTATACCACTGGACTACATCCCGTCACTATCAACAGAGGTAGATCCTGCCCTATATTATACACAAGAACCTACAGCTGTTTTGTGCTATATATGTATTCACGCACACAATACAATTTTCAGCACCTCATGATTAATTAACTTTAAAACCGCTTCTACTTTTATCCAGTGATATATCATTTTATCAAATATCGAATCTAATAAGTGGTTTGCTTGCAAATTCAGTGTGTACTGTTCACCAGTGATTTAAAATGTTTGTATCATCTAGGAACGAGCCTTTAAGTTAACGACAAGCAAGAAAGGGGCCAAAACACTAAAACATGTTCGAGTTTTTGTAATTTAATTATACATTTTCAAAAATACAATGTACCTATTTCGTTTAAACTGTGCATTTTAATTATTCAACATTAAATAACGTAACAATTTAATTAGTACTTTTTAATGTTATCAACAATAGAAATTGTTTTAGTACACAAGGCAATAGTTCAGGCAAGGGACATAACCAACATTGCAGTCGTCACTACATGGGCTACTCTTTCCGATTAGCAGCAAGGGATCTTTTATTTGCGCTTCCCACAGGCAGAATAGCACAAACCATGCCCTTTGTTGAACCAGTTATGGATCACTGGTCGGTGCAAGTGGTTTACACCTACCCATTGAGCCTTGCGGAGCACTCACTCAGGGTTTGGAGTCGGTATCTGGATTAAAAATCCCATGCCTCGACTGAGATCCGAACTCAGTACCTACCAGCCTGTAGACCGATGGCCTTCTACAAAAAAGGCTGAAATCAGATAAAAAGCCGAGAAAATCACTGTAAATATACATTAGCAGCTTAAACCCTAGAAATAATCAAATGCTCGGAAAAGAAGAGAAACAAATTCTTTCACTGATAAATAATGATTTAGAATTGTTTTAATGTTTGTTTTAAAACTGCCATTACTTTCTTAAATGTACTGAACAATTAAAATATAAAACCCAAAGCTATCTATGACTGAAAACCTTTCATTCTTGTCTGAAAAGTTCTCTAAAATGTGCAATAAGACAATAATATATACAACCAATACTGTGTAAATTCATAAAATCTGCATATGGCAAGTTACAATTTTGGTAAGATTTCACTTATATACATTTAATATAACAAACATGGAGACCACTGCAGATGTATATATAAAAAACAAAAACAAATCTGCAAAACATATAAATTGAAAAAATAAAAGAATAAAATTTTGGTTATGTCGTATTTTCATTTCACAACAACAAATGGCTTTTGAAGCATGTCCACGTGTACATGTAATATATAAAAAACTCTAAATGTGAAGTCTAGATACCAGAAAACAATAGCACTATGTGAAGTTAGACATGGCATATAGAACTATAACGTTTTTACAATGGCAAACCTTCTCTATTACTAAGTGCTATAAGTGTATGTGAATTTTGTTTGCTCTGAAATATCCAATAAAATGTTTACACAAAAACACAAGACTTTTAATAGTGTACTGGAATTTACATCAGACATCAAATTAACTCACTAACGGTCGTTACCAGGAGATTACCACATGTGAAAGATGCTGAGAATGGTATTTCGTTCTCCACAAAAGATTAAAATGAAAAACTACACCACTTAAATTTGTATCTTCCGAGTGTTATTCAAATACAAAATACACATACACGTACACGAATCAATACAAGAACAATGGTGTGAAGGAGTAAAAATGTATCAAGTGTGCTGGTGAAGGATTTATAGTAATAACATTACTTATAGATTAAGAGGCTCTTAATTTATGGTACCCTGCACATGCTTTTTCAATGCTGTAACATGCCATCCTGTCAAACCATAACAAATACCAGAACTATAGACATGTGACAAATGGGCATCTAATCACAAAATATACATAAACTGGCAGACAGATTTCATTTAAAAAAAAAAAAAAAAAAAAAAAAAAATTATATATATATATAAAAATCAAATTTGAAATTATGCCTGGCTTTCAAGCCACTTCACTGTCAACTCTAAGAAGTAATATAGCATGCCTCTACTGCTCTACTGATGTTTACTATTGAGATCAGGAGTGTCTAAATGTTTAAGACCAATCCCCCCTTCCCTCAACAAGCGGCTGCATGACCATAAATTAAGCTTTTAATTTCTAAAATTATTTTCTCTTCAGTGTCTGTCATCCAAAGGTTTTTTATTACACCCCAAAAAACGAACAAACAAACAAACAAACAAACAAAGCCACAACTAAATTCTGCTAGCAGAAACGCATCCAGGGTAGTGTTATCTAAATGAGATTCACTGGCACTTTCTCAGCATTTGTAGTTTTAATTTTATGTTATTTACTCAATATCTAAAACATTCTGGAATTATTTGTGTTTAACACCAATGTCATATGTTTTTTTTAATAACTAATAACCATCCATCATTACTAATAAATCAGTTGTAAAAAGAATATCTGGCCGGATTACTGAACAGCAAAGTTTTAAGAAAACCCCCATCGTCAGGGCATGACACGCTACACATGATATCAGTATATTCCCCAGCAGAAAGATCCACCATAGGAGACCTAAAGGTTTGTAACTAACAAATACAGCTCTGGAGATCGACGTTAACTACATGGCCACAGGGAAGACAAAAGGAGGCAGCGGGAGGGTGAAGAGTGCATGGCTGGGTTGATAAAAATGGCACTAATGGACCATGTTTGGTAATTATCGGGCTATAATGAACCAGGGCCCGTTCCATGGAAGAATCGTACCTAACATTAATTGTAGTGACTCACGGTGAGTTTTACAACTGGCACCATAAACTTTACCATCGTTCCACAAAGCAACCTTATGGTAGTCGTAAGTGCCCCTCTAATGACTGAAATTTTCTTTGCAAAAAAGTGCGAATGAGTTAAATAATAAATTCACTACCAACTTTTAGGAACATTTTGGATGTATTCATTGGTTTCGGACATCCGTGAAGTAACTGTCAGTTTATTTGCTGAGAGATAACTGCCAAATGCATAAGACATGACAGTCATCTCCCATATTTTCGTGTGAATGTTTTTCCTCAAACACCGAGTTTCATAAAAGGTATTTGATATATATTAGATCCATTTGTACACAAAAAGTTAGTATCCTTCTTAGAAAATGATCAAATCATCATCTAACTGCCATTTGACATCTAAGTTAGTGGCTTACAACTGCCTCATACTAATTGTTAATTTTCATCGAAATTTACGACGATAGTAAGCTACACCACATCGTGGAACGGGCTGGCGATTGTAGAAAAGCTATAAAGTCATGATGGTAGGTATTTACGGCAATAGTAGTGCTAAGATCGTTTCGTGGAACGGGGCCCCGACCAGTAGTCTACTGCATTAATAACATTGTCCAACAACACTAAAATACCAGAGTGAGAATTCACTCTTTCTCAATAAACAATATAAATGAATATAAGGCATGTAATGAGACATCTAACAATGGATATTCATTTGCATTCGATGAAATGTTCTGTGACACTGTAAACAGATAGAAGACATAAACAAATTATTTTTACATCATGTAAAAAATAAATACTGTTTTTAACACTGTACAAATATTGTGATAACAATGAGTTTTAAACGGCAGCAAGCTCTCCATGTGTTAAGCTATCAACAACAGTAGGTTTGTAAGATAGCTCGACACCGATCAGATCTTTTGAGAAAACAAAACATATTCTATGTGCTGTAATGGCTGGATAATTACCACAGGTGACTGTTAGTACAATACACAACAATATAAACAACAGTAACACTACCAGAAAATAACTACCATTGGTCAATATATGAGAGTATTGTCTTTAGTTTGTGATGGTAAAAATGTATTTGAATTCATCACAATCTAACAAAAAAGGGACAAAACCATCATCCAGTAAACCAAACAAATTGGGTCAATACAGAGTCAACAAAAATAATTTATTAAACCAATACATCAACTGCCAATCAACCAACTTTTTAGTGGATTCCATTGGAATCTCTCAACCAAACTTTGTATTTTTGAAACCAGCATTTATATCAAGTTGGTGATCTATTCAGTCATCTCTCAAACCAAACTGTATTTTTAAAACCAACATTTATATCAAGTTGGTGATCTATTCAGTCATCTCTCAAACCAAACTTCGTATTTTTGAAACCAGCATTTATATCAAGTTGGTGATCTATTCAGTCATCTCTCAAACCAAACTGTATTTTTAAAAAACAACATTTATATCAAGTTGGTGATCTATTCAGTCCAGAATATGCCAATTAATCATCAGTTTCTATCTCTTAAATACCAGGTATACACAGTACCCATGTTAATAGGACCCAGCTAATGCATATGTACATGGAAATTCAAATGAATAAAACCTGCTGGTAGTCATAAAAATAAATCTAGTTTCATTTCACTTCAACTGAAGCAGTATTAATGCTAGTTATTTTTATAATCCAGCTTTTAACACAAGTTCTAACTTATTATTTACCTGGGACCTGATCCTTTGTTCAAGAGCATTTGAGAGAAAGTAATTTGGTCATAAAATGTTTTTTTTTTTAATAAAATAAAAAATAAAACCCAAAAATAGTTGTCAGGACAAATGCTGGGTCAAATGATGTATTTTTGCTGATTTATTTGAAACAGACTTCACCCAATATTGTATTTTGTAAGTATAAGTAGACTTCATGGAGAACATACCCAAGTCATCATTTACAACACACAACTACTAACTGTAAGGCCACCATTAAACACAACAATATAGCATATAAATATTCAACACCACTTTCAAGAAAATCTTGCTGGACACATTAGATAATCTTGCATATTAACTTGTACGGTAAACAAAACTGTTTCAACCACACTTGTATAAAAATAAACATACATGTATTTACTACATATGAATATTTCCACAGGTTTCAACATATTTATCTTACATAAACTACTGGTGGGTTTAGGCATTCAAAGCTGGTGTGGTGTTGGGATGGGTCGTCATAGGTAGGATGTCCTAATACAAGGTGCGATTTTTAGTACTAAACATGCTCAAATTGCATCAAAACAAACATTATCATGATCATTTAATATTATGTGAGACCTGCAAATATGTTTTCGTTTCAATGTGTAGCCCTGCCTGTTGCATGATTCTACCACACATTAGAAATAAAAACATTCTTATGACACACCTCCCCCCCCATCCCCCCCCCTAAAAACAATTCACGAAAACCCAAAACTGGTTACTTTAAAAATATATTTTATATTAAATACATGTATCTTGTGGTACAAAATTATTTAGCAGTTTTTTTTTTTTTAGATGTTTCAGCACCCACTTTCCATTTTGACAAAATAGGATTCTATTTTCTAAATGAATAAAATAAATCTACAATATAAAATTAACTATCTCCATTTCTTCCTTGCACTAATCAATGCATGTCATAATGTTTGCTTCTACATTTTTGATTTTCATATCATTTCTCTGTAATATGGAAGTTTGAAGACAAACCAGTCATAATAAAGGGCATCATCAACTACGTAATAACTACGTAAGTCACACATACATGTAGGACATGGTTATTTACTACCAACATTTGATAATAAAGCCCTTCCCTTCATGTCTAGGAGAGAACTTTTTTTTTTGTAGCTATTGCAGCCCACAAACAAAATACCTGCAATGGAAACATCATTATCATTTTGAATATTCACCCAATCAAATGCCATATCACAAAATCATTTAATTATAAACTAATAGTTAAAGTGTTCTTTCAGCTCTAAAAACTACTGTAAAACAGGTCTTTTTCACAGGTACATACATGTATGGAATTTCGGCACTTTTCACAATCATAATTTAGCCTAATGTAATAATATCTAGCTTCATTATAAAAATACAAAATGAGCGTTCTGGTATTAGGACCAAGATACACATACTGGTATCTATGAACTTGGAACTACCACAGAATGCACATTCTACACTGACCAATCAGAATAAGTAACAAACGTAACATACCATGTAACATCACCAGTGGCAATCTTAGATAAATTGCAGGGCTTAAACTTAATATACACTGCATCACCGACAGCACTTTTATGCCACTAGATAAACATTACTAACATCAGCAGAGCTCCTCAAAATTGGCAAAATATATACACCTGGATCCATATTCACAAAACATCGTAAACCTAGTTTTACACGTAAACGTAAATCTACGACTGAAGAGTTATTCACAAAACAACGAAAACGTAAGCTACGTGTAAAGTTGGACGTAAATATAAGAGTGCCTCCGGTTACAACTAACACTGCACGTAAGTCGTGTACATATAATAAATCAAGCATGATCACCATTATTCACTATTATTTACGGAAACTGGCAGCATTTCCAATAATTGAAGCAGTTTACGATGGCGAACACCCACGGATTTAACATATTTTTGTTGGTGATTCAACGGATATTTTCGACTCGGCCAATTTCTCCTGAGTTATCTTTTCCTTTTTAAGAAATATCCTCAAGTTCGTACCAAAAAGTGGATCCTCACCAATACCAAAATGTCATGGTTCGCTGTTCGCGATGTTATTGTTAGTAGACAACAAACGAAATTGCGCATTTGTTATTTACCCGATAGCCATCGTTTCTAATGTTTTTGTGTTTTTTTCTCCGGTGAGAATGTTAAATCGTAGATTTACGTCCAACTAAGTTACGTTTATATTTACGTCTTTGAGAATAAGGTGCTTCTTGCACGTAAACGTAAATCTACGGCAGACGTAAGTGCTAGTCGTAGACGTAAATTTACAATTTTTGTGAATATGGGTCCTGGTGTACATTATCTACCATTATTTAACACTTGTACATTTGAAATATGTCTACATACAGTAAAATAACCTTTGAGTCATATTCATTTGCTGCAAAAGTTACTTTAAAAAAAAATTGCCTTATGCAGGCACAAAATTGCAATTGGTAGTCCATTTCAACCACAGCAATTTTGGAGCCCTGAAATTGGCATAATATGTAGTAGGAATTAAATGATTATGTTGCCACACATTTACCAGCTGACTGAACGAGATTTGTGATTACAAGCAGCCAGGGAACAAAGGAAGGATAAATGTTTTCTGTACATGGCACAATTCTTAAATGTTTGTTGTGGTACGATATTTGACACATGAATAAAACAATAATGGCAACCATTTTTGAAAGTCCAAATATTTTCACCTGCAAAAATTACCCTTTTTACAGTATATATACAGTACAATAACTACATGAAGATATGAACAGATATGAATTTTGAAGTAAAAAACTAATATAAAATGTTTTTCTTCATCAACTAAAGGTTTTGGTTGTCAAGATCCGAGTCTTAATAAGTATGAATGGCTAGTGATGACGATGAGAGATGGGCAGCATTGATGCCAGTTATTGCATACACTTTGTGTGTGAAACAATTATTAAAAAAAAGAAAAAAAGACTAGAAAACCAATCTCACTGTGTTCCAGCAGTACTGAGAACCGACCCACATTACTGACCTGGATCAATAACACAATAAGATAAACATCCTTCAAAATGAATGATTTTAAATGCACAATGATATCCTGATGAAGGTTACAAGAAGTCAACAATCAGGAACTTTCTAATTCAATTTGTGAGGACTGTGAATCTGAAAATCAAACAAAACATATCATTAGGAAATATTTTGCCTAAATTCTGAATGCAAATTTTAGATAATTAAATTAAAATGTTTTAAAGAATGTAATAAATTCTGTACAATATAAGCTGCTGAGATTAATGATCAAAATATGCACAAAACTTGGGTCAGTACTATAATTATGGTATCTCCTTCATTTCAGAATGATCACCAGGATAACAAAACACATTATTAAGCACCAAATACAAAATGTAATTATTTTTTTCTAATCAATGTATA
The DNA here is from genome assembly GCF_016097555.1 of Gigantopelta aegis. Lineage (NCBI taxonomy): Eukaryota > Metazoa > Mollusca > Gastropoda > Neomphalida > Peltospiridae > Gigantopelta > Gigantopelta aegis. The sequence continues at coordinate 43,552,284 of NC_054702.1, forward strand.
AAACCAAATGGAAGAAATGTTTCCTGACATGCAATATCCTGGTTTAAATGGTTATTAATTAAATAAAAATGAAACTTTGCTGCAATAATGGATTTCTAAAAATGACAAGAAAAAAGTACAGAGCCATAATTACTTACTTTCTCTTTCCTTACGCTTAGCACGTTTTCGTTTTTTATCTATGGAAGCAACTTCTGCTTTCAAAGAAATATATATTTTTCTGATATCCTGCATTTTTTCCATGAGAAATCTGATCCTTCCATCACCTTCCAAGCGGGCACCTTCCTCTATGGAACAAAACAGATAATGGATTCAGTTTTAAAAGCAGCTGTACTGGATGAGAGGCTGTAGGCATCGAGTTCAATACAGATTTTCACCACAACATGAAATAGTACAGTAAAATTCAATATTGTAAACAACAATGAACCTTTTTATTATACATTTCGCAATTTATTAGTTTCAAAGTAGTAAATTTTGATTTATCAGTTACTTTTAAAACTATACTGCTATGTTAGCTGTTATGATAATTGTATTCCCATTTATCAGAATCAATGTCATATATTTTATTGCACCACAGTGGCGGAAACACCCATAGGATATATTTCATCTCTCATACGGGACATAGCCCCATGGTGTAACACTTGCCTGATGCACGACTGGTTTTGGATCAAATCCCCAATGGTCCATTGGGCTATTTCTCGTTCCAGGCAGTGCATCATGACTGGTATATTAAAGGCTGTGGTATGTGCTACCTAGTCTGTGTGGTGGTGTATATAAAAGATCCCTTGATACTAATGGGAAAATCTAAGACCATAAGTGAAAATTACCAAATGTTTGACATACTAAAGCCGATGATTAATAAATCAATGTGCCCTAGAGATGTCATTAAACAAAACAAACTTTTAATCACAAAATGAAATGTCTTTTGAGAGGTCATGACCTCTGATCAGCGTAGATCTCATGCAAAAAGTGAGCACGTCAATTATTACAATTAATGTTAGCCACATAATTTAATAAAATATATATTTGAATAATTTTGTTTATAATCGAATACATTTGAATACAACTTGAGCAGACTTTCAGTAAAAATAGAGGGCCTGAATTTAACTGGAATAGATATATAGATGTATAATAATATATACTATTGAATTGATTTTAAAAAACCCTGTGGAAGACAGCTTACCAATATTGAAGTTATACTTGGGTGGTCTTGGAGACCTGGGGATGTGGTTTAGTTCAGGAACCTTCACTGGAACACTGGGATCAGACACAACAGGTTGGGCGGGATTTGGCAACTTCAAATTAACCATTTCATCACTATCACTACCTGCAAAAACAGAGAATCTCAACTAAACACACTGATTCTGTAATATACTGTAGATCCTGATATTAACGTGTCCCTAAATTAATGCGAGTGAAGGCGGGCAGACTAAAATGCGACATGAAATTAATGTGAGAAATATTAACTTTCCTAGCACGTCTGTGTACTTTTTTTGGATTAAATTAAAGCTACAGGCATTTTAAATGAAATCAACTCACTAACATGTCTGTGTACACATCAGTAAACCTGTTTAGTACCTATTGTTTTGGATGAGATCAACTCAAAGCATATTTTTGGGGCAACGAATTACCTAACATGGATAGTTACCTAAATCTGGCTAAACGTTAGCATTCATGTACCATTACAACTGTATGCCAACACAGTTGCAGGAAACTTAAACAGTAAAGACAAAGAAAAGATTGACCGCAATATTAGCATGCTAAAACCCATTCACACGCAATGGATCGTGTTGGCTTTTGACAGGGCGGCCAAAGACCCTGCAATTGTCACATGGCTGACAGCTTGCTGGACTATTGGACAATTAGTCTGTCTCATCTACGATGATTTGTGCTCCAGTTGTTTTATAAATATATTAGAATTTTAATCTGTTTGTTTTAATAGCGTGTGACACATAACTTCCTGGACTATTCAACAGTTAGTCTGTTAGTCGCCTACACTAAATTGTTTTCCAGTTCCTTTTTATAAATATATTACAATTTTATTTTGTGGGGGATTATGTTTAATAACATGGGACACATATACAAAACATAGAAATAAATGTGTAATATTATTAATGCGAATAACACGAACTTGCATTTTTCGCATTAATATTATGATCGCATTAATTTCTGGATCTACAGTATACAAACAGGTACTACTAGTGCTAGCCTACTTCACACAACATAATATACATATTACTGCATTGCAATTGTGTAATTATTTATACTTGGCAATACCAATGGTTTAGCTAATTACAGTAAGTTACAACAATAAAGAAAATTTATGTTCTAATTTAAAAAGAAATAAGTTTATGAATTGAATATGTCATGAGATAATTGGTATCTAATGATCAAAGATGAAAATAATAATAATAAAATATTGCCTGGTCTATTTAATAATTTTATTAAATTTGTTGAAAAAAAATGGATATGTTTCAACTTGGAGAACAAAAAAATACATAGTAGATATGTCACTTAGGACCACACGTCATTTGAAATAATGAGTTTATGTTTAAAGTTTGTGAAAAATGCTTACATGTTTACGTAGAAAAACTAGGGACACACTTCTTCCTTCGAGATAGAATGACTTTTGAGAAAAAGGAGTATGAGGGAGAGTTTATTGTGTATGTGTGTATGTATGTGTGTGTGTATGTATATGTGTGTGTGTGTGTGTGTGTGTGTGTGTGTATATATATATATATATATATATATATATATATATATGAAGGGTTCACAGGAATAACCTGTGATGTCACATTTTTGGAAAGGTAATATTTTTCAATTTTAAAGTTTACTACTCTCCAATCATGGAATAATTTATACATAAGAAAGCATAATTTACTAACAACTTTTAATAGCCTACCATAATTATAGGTTTTTAAGTCAGTGTGTTCTTGACATACACGGCCATTATAATACTGATTATCTGTTTGGACATCATAGGTTATTCCCAAGGGTCCGACCCTTCATATGTATATATATATATTGAACAAAATAAGAAACTCCCGCTAACTTTGCTTGAACATAACTTGATGAAAACAAACCGGGGGAATAATTGTTATATATGCGTTTAAAGAGTGTTCCATGATGTATCGTTTAGTGCAAAAATCATGGCCATAGGTTAACAGAAACTGGGAGAAATTTTGACCAAGTGTGGTAGGGGTTAAAAAAATTAAAAAACACTTAATAACGGGTATGACCACCTCTTGAATTGACCACTGCAGTGCATCGCAGGCGCATAGAATTGACTAAAGTGTTGATTTCTGCCTGTGGAATATTGTTCCATTCCTGAATGAGCGCTTGACGAAGTTCGTTGACGTTAGCAGGTGGGTTTGGACGACGCCTCAATCGTCTGTCCAGACTACCCAGACATGCTCGATGGGGTTGAGATCAGGGGCCTAATTCACAAAGGTCTCTTAGGCTCTGCTAGACAACAAAGCATCCTTTTTGCAAGTCTTTCAGCATTGCACTGCGAGATCGCAAAGTTGTGAGAGTTTAGTGAATTAGGCCCTAGGACTTTTAGCGGGCCAGTCATCAATGAAATCAATGTTATTTGTCCTAAGAAAATTTACAGTGTCTCTAGCTGTATGAGAGGTGGCATTATCATGCTGAAAAATCAAGATGTTGGCATTGTTATGGAACAGAGGAATGACGTGATGAGCGAGAATGTCATCGCGGTAACGTTGAGCATTTAAATTGCCATTAATAACGACTAGTGGTGAACGATAACCATGGGCAATGGCTGCCCAGACCATGACAGAATCCCCACCCCCGATCGTTCAAGAACACAACAGTCAGCATAGCGTTTATTTCTTCTACGGTAGACGCGCACCCTGCCATCACCACGTTGTAAAGAAAATCTGGATTCATCCGAAAAAAGAACGGTATTCCAGCGTCACCGTATCCAGCGAGTGTGTACACGTGCCCAATTAAGACGATTTAGACGATGACGTTGCATTAAAACGCATCCGACGTAAGGACATCGTGCATGTAAACCATTCTCCTGCAGACGATTACGAACAGTTTGCCCACTGATTCGGTTATTATGAAGCCCAGGTGTGTTAGCAGCAGTAGCAGTGGCAGTTTGGAATCGATTGCGCAAATGCATGTTCATGATATAGCAGTCTTGACCACGCGTTGTAACACGTGGACGTTCACGACATGGCAAGTCGTTGGTGCTTCCTGTCGTTCGAAATCTTACGCGAAGATTTCGTATCGCTCGAGTAGAACTCCCAACATGCCTTGCAATGTCTTCCGTCAACATGCCAGCATCAAACAAGCCAATCGCCCGTTCGCGTAAATTATTGGGTATTCTTGGCATACTAAAAATGCTACAATGTAAAAAACTTTAATTTTTTTACAAATTTTGTAGCGTTTTCGTTCACTTGACAACAATGTCAGTAAGACAAGTAAAACAAATTGACCGAATACTACGCGGGACATGTCGAACCATGCATGCACGTGCAAACCGAATTTCACGTTGTCGACGATTAACAGTGCAAAAATAATCGATAAAATTCATGAATCCTGATAATACAGCTCAAGGCTAATACTACCTATATAATTTCATTACACAATGAATTCTTTAACACAACAAATACTATATGTACAAATCGGAAGTTTCTTTTTTTGTTCAGTATATATATATATATATATATATATATATATACACACACACACACACACACACAATTTCCACATCTTTTGTTGTTCCAAATATATATAAATATCTTTAAGTGAAAATCTGCAAGTAAAAGTTATAACCCCTTCAATGTGGTTTTTGTCAAAAATTAATGCAGTAGTCTAAAGATTAAATCAGTGTTGCATCTAGGTTAAGCATTCAAAATAAAACAACTTTCTTTAAGCAGGTTAAAACAATGTCTGGAACAGTACATGATAAATCTATACACAAAATTTCAAAACATCCAGAAAACTGCATGTGGGACAGACAGATTGACAGACAGACATAAGAACAGAGTTGGATCGGAAGGGACTAATAATAACTCGGGTTTACTCTCAGCTCTGCATTTGTCATTGGGTAGATGCCGAACCCATGTTAAAAAACTTCCTGTAAATGAGCATATTGTCCAGAAAACACAAATGACCAACAAACTCACCATGAGAATTCTTGTGTTTGTGTTTATCAGACTTCGACTTGCTGAGGGACCGTTTCTTTTTCTTGTTCTGTATTTGATCAGTTGACTCTCTCTTCCGCTTGCCAAGGGACAGCAGCACTTCCACATCATTGCTGCTTTCCGAACTGGGAACAACACTGCTGCTCTCGTTGCCTTCAATGGATGAGCCACTAGCACTGCCAGCTTGGGGAGATTCACTTCCTTGTTTACTATCCCTCTCCATGGCAACGTGCTCCTCACTCTCTAGAACAGCTGTCACCTTGGACAAAGGCACATTGTCCCCATCAGCACCTTCATGTTCAGGTGTTGTTGGGGGCGTATTGTCTAACACAATATTTGAGACAGTTTGCTCAGGTGTCGAGTCCAATATGCCTGGGCTTACTTGGTATTTGTTCAAATCAACAGGAGTATTTGAACTTGTACAAGGCTTTGGAGAAAATGAAAAACTATCACTTTTCAATACCTTGTGACTGAAATCAGCAGGACTCTGTGAGCGTGATCGAGTTCGTTTCTCAATCTTTTCCCTCAGAGCCTCATTGACGTCACTTTTTACATCAATGTCTTTAATGTCTTTAGTTTTCTTTGTTTCTTTTAATTTTATTACCCTCTCAACTTTTGGAAACTTGGCACCTTTCAAACCTTCTTTCACAGGAATATCTTTTTTCACTTCAGCATCGTCTTTTCTCTCATCCAGTTCCTTCTTTTCTTCAATAACCAACTTCACCTCATCCTCTGTATCTTTCTTTCCTTCAACACTGTCCTCCGTTTTCTTTTTCACCTTTTTCTTCACCTTCTTCTTCTCACTCTCCACATTCTCCAAAATATCCAGCTTTTTCTCCTTGCTCTCAGCTAGCCATTTTGGTCCAAACTCTGGTTTCTTTTCTCGAAGAACAATGTCGTCATTGTCCTCAAAGTTTGTGAAGTCATACAGGTCCATGGCCGCTTGCATTCTGGCATCCATTGGTGGGGACACTGCTGGCACAGGTGAACGCGCCAATGGTATTTCAGCCTGCTTTCCTTTCTTCACCACACCAGCCTCCTTCTTCTTCCTTCCTCTCTTTTCAGGCTCCTTCTTAATGATGTCAGATTCAGACTTGGTTGGAGAAACTGCTAAAACTGACAAAACTTGTAATGGCGCCTCTTCCTTTCTTATCTCTGGTATGGGCACATTCATGCTTTCAGTACTGTCCGATGCCAAGAGTATTTTATTTTCAACCACAGAAATAACATTCATAGGTTTTTCAGCAACAAGGTCGATTCTTTCAGAACCTTGTTTTTTCTCTGCAAGAGTTTTTATTGGAATTTCTTTAAAAATGTTCTCAGCTACCAACTTTGGTGCCGTTTCTTTGTCATTAAAATAATCATTTTGACTCAACACCGGCTTCCCCAAAATGTCTTCTTTTGTAGGTGGTAGCTCGTTGTCAATGATATCCAGCTTTGGTGGAGACAGTGCTTCATCACTGACTTTGTCCTTACTCGAGGCAATCTTACACATACTCGGCACCATTTCATCCTGCTTAACATCCTTCACATCGACGTCAACCAGGTCATCCAGCTCCTCTTCAGGCCCAATCATCTCTTCATTGCATTCCAACGACTCTTCCAAAATGCCTTCATAAACACAAAATCAAACATGTTACATTATTAATGACTTAAATATATTTAGAACTGAAGAAAATTGACAAAACCATTAAAACAAATACATTGGCAAGATATGACGACTATATCAATTTCTATACTTTCGGTCAGAGACCGAAAATATGTCATGTGACATAAGCCCGACTCTACTTGATTATCGGACTAGATTTAAATAAACATACTCTTTAAATCATTCGGTTCAGTTTAGAAATGCTTTTTGAATGTGACAGAATGTAGATAGTGTCTTACAAAGAAAGACGTCATCTATCTTGTATGACATCATACTGCAAAAGCCGTGCTAGGTTGATGATACTTGATTTGTGTATGAAAACTGGAATAAATAATTATTTTCTGACTATTCCTGTTGGATTGCAGTATAAATAAAATAATTGGTTATTGTCTTAAAATATTGGCTTTATCTCAAGACAGTAACCAGTTATTCTCTATATCTATATCTATTATAATGCAGAAAGGTTCATGATCTGATAAATGTGTGACCTATAATTACAATATGATTTTCTTTACATTGTAGTATCTCGTTCCCAATGTGATGAGAGATAAATTGTGTACCTCCTTCCTCAGTGTCTTCATCCTCCTCGCGACTCAGGCCGAGGTCGGACTTCTCCTCCATGCTCGTGTCATGATCATCGTCCTGGCCCTCGTCCTCCAGGCTCGTATCCTGCTCAGTGTCCTTCATGTCAAGGTCACTCTTTGATTGATCCTGCTCCTCAAGGACAACCACAATCTTCTCTTCACTCTCACCATCGGACAACTCACTACTGTCGCCACTCGCTGCATCAAACACAAACACACAGTGAAAATTAAGCAACAAAACTAGAAATGATCAACCATACTAATCTAGAAAAGAAAGTGAGACTAAAATCCAAACCAAATTGTTAACAACTACAATAAATGACTCTCCTCCCTTTAATTACCTTCAGATTCCCCCAACATTGTGTCTGGACAGAAATCATGAAAGAACCATTGCAATGACACAGATTCCACATTCTAGATGGTAACCATGTCGCCTATATTGACCTTGCTGAAATTTCCTAGGACAAAAAATATGTAGGCTGCCATTTTGGTTTTTTATGGAATACTATCCAAAGGATGTGATGTAATCTAACAATGTCATGACATGTGTTATGGTATAGGCAGTCATTATGTCGTCATATTAATTACATCACATTCTTTTGAGGCTTCCACCCCTCTTGAAGAGTATACCATAAAAAAGCAAAATGGCAGACGACGAAAAATTACCTGCTTTTCTTCTAGTCGATATAGGTTACATGATTACATTCTAGTATGTGGAATCTATGCCAATCTAATGTTTTTTTCACAAGCATACTCACCATGTGAACAAGTATCTGATTCTGTCATTCCAGAACTTTGTCTTGTTTTCCGTAGCTTGGCTGAAAGAAAACAAATAAAATTTTATAATTATTAATCTATCCACTAAACCGGCCTCGGTGGCATCGTGGTTAGGCCATCGGTCTACAGGCTGGTAGGTACTGGGTTTGGATCCCAGTCGAGGCATGGGATTTTTAATCCAGATACCGACTCCAAACCCTGAGTGAGTGCTCCACATGGCTCAATGGGTAGGTGTAAACCACTTGCACCGACCAGTGATCCATAACTGGTTCAACAAAGGCCATGGTTTGTGCTATCCTGCCTGTGGGAAGAGCAAATAAAAGATCCCTTGCTGCTAATCGGAAAGAGTAGCCCATGTAGTGGCGACAGCGGGTTTCCTCTCCAAATCTGTGTGATCCGTAACCATATGTCTGATGCCATATAACCGTAAATAAAATGTGTTGAGTGTGTCGTTAAATAAAACATTTCTTTCTTTCTATCCACAAAAGTGTTGGCCAATTTAAAAAACGTAGATATTAAGCATTTCTCTCTACACTACACTCCATTCACATAATCTTACTAAGGTGTGCTGTGTCACTATAGTCATGACGACAGAACTGTCAACTAGCAGAATGACAGTGGTATGACATCATTAAGAATAGACTCACCACTGAAACATAGTTATGTAACAAAATACCTTCCATCTATAGCCATAGTCTGTTTTATAGTTTTCAAGATATCTTTTTCATGTATTATTTTGGTTAGTGTCAACGTAGGAGAAAAAGGAAAACAGTTTTAGAAAAAACAAGCATTCTCAAAGTATGACCCAAGTTTTGTGACAAATGGGTAAATCATTATAAAAGACTGTTTTCATCAGAATCCACAGATTCTCGTCGCAGCGGCCAAATTTCGAGCCCTCAGTTATGCCTACAGAGATTATGTTGAACTACCTAAGGAATTAGGAGACAATAAAGTCTTATTAACATGACAGTAATTCAAAAACACAAGAGTAACCAATAATCAAAAATAATTCTACAATCTAGCAAGCATTTTCTGCAACAATAATGTAAACCTACGTGGTAGTCCTTCAGAAACGGTTAGGTCAATGCTATTAGATCGAGTGGATCTCGATTTCAACCCATCTAAAGAAAGGGACTTGTTCTTTTGATTTGGTGACCGGAAATCGCAGCTTAGTCTGGTTTGACCAGATGTACTTCCCGGCCGTCCACGCTTCTTCAGTAAGGATTCCTGTAATAAAATATTGTCCCATTACCTAATAGCAGAACACAACAATATTCACCATTTTCTTTCATGGTAAAGCTATCTGTGGCACGATATTTCAATTTGTTAATCCATCATAAATTTACTATTTTCTGACACTATGTAAAACACCAATTTTATAAGAGCAATTACCATAAAAACAGTATTTAATATCCCAGAAATATTTCTTACAATACTGAAGAATTTGTTTTCATAATAGACAAGTAATATTTGACTGGTTCCTGAACAGAACAATTTGCTATAAAGTCCAAGATTTTATTAGGGCATGCAATAGGAGATCAATGTTTCCCCCAGGATTTTTGATCAGAGGGTTGGCAAAATAGTTGGGGAGGCGAAAATGGTAGGTGGAGCGGATGCTAGTACAGCATTAAACTATAAAAAATTAATTATCTATTGGGTATAAAACAAAGGTAATGAATGAATGAAGTATTAAACAAATGAATGAAATTAAACATTAAACAATTGCATGCTTTGTCACGTATTTATACATTGGTATCCAATATTTATTTACATGTGTAATGGGAAATCACATCCCCACCCTCTCTCGGACATACCTTGGTTTCAGTAACCACTTTGAGTATAGAGCCATCTTTTAACATCTGGGCAGCCAGTAATTTCTTCCCTTTCTTTGTAGTGTCTGGTCTGCTGATAACACTTTGAATACGTTCATGTCGAATCCACTCATCATGCCTGCAATATTACAAAATTGAGTTAAGGTCAGGAATATAACTCTTACAAAAACACTAAAGGAAAATAACTGTATTTGATCTGTAAATATACTATCCACATTTAGTTTAAAAATTTAATTACCATTAGTTGTCAACATGTATCCGCCAGCTGGAGTGTAAAATAGTATAAAAGACAAAACCAAATGATCTGGGAGACCAGTAAATTCCTACCTGTTATTCCAGCCTGCATAATGAACAAGGTATGTTTTATGTGATCCTTCTTTACGAACTTCCAACACCTGAAATTAATAATTGAGTATCTTGTGTTAATATATATTTATTTTTAAACAGTATCGTACATTGCCCTGTGGTGACAAACTGTTTCGGTGAATGCATCCATTGCTCGCAACAGTACGTACATTTGAAGATTTCTGACATTGTTAACTTTTGCATGGGGAAAGTAAACCATTATCTGTCACATTCACAGAAATCTTCGTAATAATTAGGTTAAAATAAGCAAAGAAAGCAAAATAGATCTTGATAAAAATGACACATTTGTTAATACTTTTTTCTATGATTTTCAAAGTCTGTAATTTAAAAGAAAACTTATATTTAAAAATTATTTTTGTCTATCTTCAGCTGTACTGCTATCTAGTTATTGAAGTCACATGATTGTCAAGGTGTCTTCTGGTAAAACTCTCATTACGGATACTTGGATGCACATATGGAAAACTTTGCTATACAGCAGCCATTTAGTGTTTATTTGAAGCGAAAAAATACTAATAAAAAGGTAGCTATGTGGATAACAACTGTCTGTTCATAAATATTGACAGGCTTTAGAACCAAATGCTTATGCTCACCAAAACTGATCTCACTATGCTAATTAAATTCTAATGGCTTGATATAAAAATAATATACCAGTGCACTTATACAAATATAATTTAATGTATAACAGAAACATATTAAAAGCATATTATCACAGATGCAAATGCAGTTCGCAAGGCCTCATGTCAACTTGTGGGTTAACCATTATCGTGAAGTTCACTTTAAAGACAAGTCAAGATTGTGTGTGGACTTTGACGTCATAGTGTGAAGAGAAGTTAGAGAATGCTTCGCAAATTGTACCACTACCCAACGTGGTTGTTTTGGTGGGGGCAGCATTATGGTTTGGGCTGGAATTCAGGCTGGACAAAGAACTGATCTTGTTGTCATCATCAGGAGGGGTGTCATATTTGGTGAGATACAGGGATAAAATAATTACACCTATGGTCATCCCTCTATTCCAATAGCAAAGAAAAGATTTCATTTTTAAGGACAACAACGAATAACCCCACTGCTCACAAGTAGTCACTGCTGCACTCCAGGCAAACAGTATGTCTCACAAGGACTAGCAAGTATGATCCGCTGATCTGAATCCTATAGAACATGTCTGGGACATCTTTGGGAGGTATATGGTCACCATGTCCATTCACAGTAGCTATATTATTAGAGGCACTGATTTTCCGTTTCAGATTTTTCCCTTTTCTGTTCATAATGTTACAAATTCCGTTTTTTTCCGTTTCACTTACACACAAACCGCAATTAATTGCTGGTATAAAATAAATAAATATGCAATAAGGCAAAACATGTCAGTAGTTTGTAATTATTTTTGGTTTAAATTTAAACACGAAACCGCCACGACACAGACTTCGGACATTTTCGGTTTTCTTTACGATATGATCGGGAAAATAATTACAAACAATCACACTATAAACCACTTCCCTTGTATAATTTATTTTGAACAAAGCCTGGCATACAATATGCAAGTACTGCATTCCTTTGTGAGATCGGAAATATGGCAATGCCGCAAATGTTAAAAATTAATAAGCAAACATAACATATCTTTCACTTGAGTAAATATCGGACAATTTTAGCTCACAATGTTCGGTTTTTCCCGTTAAATCGCCAGGAATAAGCGAAGAAAAGATGACTGGTAAAACGTCTACATTAAACATTTGGCGCAACATACAAAGGTACTAGTGTTGTAGTGTAGCACAGGCAGATGTCGGTGTCCATAGTTTCTAGTTCGAAAAATAAATTTTTATTTATCAAATGCGCTATTTAAAGTTAAATAATGTTATGGGAAAAAATCGGGAATTCCGTTTCAGATAGGTATTTCCGCGATTCCGTCTGCGATTCCGCGATCACAGAAAATCAGTGCCTCTATATTATCTGTCATTAGTTTGTTTGAAAACTGGTGTAACATTCCGCAACAACAGCTGATCGTCTCATCAGGTCAATGTAAAGACCTGTACAAGCTTGTATCGATACTCATGAAGTCTACATGCAATATAATAGCCAATTACTGTAACCGCTATCAGTTTGCATATATATGCATTTGTATGAGAGTTACATTCAAGAGTAGACAACTAATAAAACTTGTAACACGGACAATGCCAGGTTTGGGTGTGTTTAAAGTTGAAAAGTTTGTTTTGTTTAACAACACAACTAGAGCACATTGATTAATTAATCATCGGCTACTGGAAGTCAAACATTTGGTAATTCAGACTCATCAGAGAAAACCAACTACATTTTTCCTAATGCAGAAACGGATCTTATATATGTACTTTCCAACAGACAGGAAAGCACATACCATGGCCATTGACCAGTTGTGGTGGGGTGTGTTTAAAGACTATTGTCAATTAATTCTTAATTTTCATAATTCATTGGTTGTTGTTTTTATGAGAGGTATATTTTAAAATTTAAAGCTGAAATATGACCAAACAAACCTCAATTTTGGTAACAATGCTGGTCATCGGTAGTAGAGCCGACACCCATGGTGTCAAAATTCACAGGATTTATCCACCAAAAAGTTATGATATGTCTGTGAGAAAGTACATATAAAAGCCCCATACCTAATTAATATATCAATCGTAGTGGCTGAAATAGGAAAACCCACAGACATTGATTGATTCTATACCCCAAGCAAGTTCTCTATCTCTGAGACAAATACTACTCCCATTTAATATTCATGTTCAGCCTTTAATGTGTATATTTTTTACTTGCCTTAGCTTCATATATCTTCTGGTTCTTTCCTCGTCCATATCGAACCTTGAGCTTAGTTCCCTGACTGTGTTCATTCCTGTCCATCTTTGGTAGATCTTTTTCCTTGTCATCATCACTACAACAAATGACAGATACAGAATACCCATTACAACAATACCTACGGTAAACAGAGACAAAAATACATGCATATACATTTGGTGTTGTTTGCACTCAACCTTAAGTCACAAAATTTATACGCATGCATTATTTTAACTTCAGATAAGTATTGCATAATACCAGTGATTGTGCTTAGGTGCATATTTGTGGGGGAAAACATGTCCAGTTTACAGCATCATAAGATTTAACAATGTTTTGATTTAAGATGGATGTCAACAGATATTTTACCTGGTGGCATTAAGGATCTTTTATATGCACCATCCCACAGACAGGATAGCACATATCATGGCCTTTGATATACCAGTCGTGGTGCACTGGCTGAAATGAGAACTAACCCAATGGGTCCACAGACAAGAATCGATCAGGCTCCATGGCCAACTTTGAATTAATAGCTAGATCCTGAATGTTACTATGATGGAGATGAGTCCGCAATGACTCCTTAAACTTTAGGAAATTCCTTAAATACAGTAGCAATTCTGCTAGCTTCTCAATACTTCCGATTTCACTTTTTCCTTCTAACATAGATTTAAGCAATTTCATTAGTTGTTGGGATGTTCGGACTAGTCTATTGAAATAGGGGTAAATGCCAATGGTAAAAGGTCAGGTTAAGTTGAAAGGAAACATAATTTGCCAGCGAACATCGACAGTACCTTACAGATTCTTGACAGTCTTCATTATGATAAAACATCAAAATCTTTATGAAAATCAGTATTCTATAGTATTACTACTTTGGCTACAATAAATGTAAAATAAATATTAAAAAGAGCAAAAAAAATAGATTGTGTATGTTTAAGGCCTTGTAGAATGTTATGTACATATTATGCAAAATTATGTACACAAGGTTTTTTCCTCAAATTTGACTTGTCACCCATGGCTTTGACTTTGGGAATTTTAATGTCATTTTACAAAACAAAGAGGAATTTTCAGTTTCATTTCAAAAACATCTTATTAAGCTAAGTTAGAATTTAAAAGAGTAATACTATATATATATATATATATATATATATATATATATATATATATATATACTTGTATTTTATTCAAATTAATATACTGCAAATCATAAACTATTAACAATCTTAAAATTTAGTGAAATCCAAATAAGTGATATATTAGTCACATAAAACTTTAACAAGGTCGACATATCAAAAACTAAATTTACAAAAAAGAAGGAGCATAAGTTGTAGGATTAGCTGAAATACTACTACTGATCAATTTATACAGTATGCAGCTTACAGACAACATAAATTTAGTAGAAAATTCCAGTAATGAAAATGCTAACTTACTTTGTTGTTTTAGTTTTATCATTTTGGTTTAATCAATAGCATGTAATCATTGGTTTGTGTTTAGTTAATCACCGACAAAACAATTTCACAAACATTTTTCGGAACATTCTGGTGTTTCTGTTTAAATATATTTTCAAAATATGTCTTTAAATAATAATATAAAATGGGACATACACATTGGGAATATATTATTCCGAAATCGAGAATAAAAAATGACAGCCTTTGAGGAATGGTAGGCAAAGGTGTCGATTATCGGAGTCTAGAAACATAGGTGATAAAACCCTGGTACATAAGAAATGTTATCCAAATGGCTTTTTTTTAATTATAAATTTAAAAAATATTCTTTTTGTTTTTAAATTGCCTTCAAGCCATATGCTACAAACATGTAGTTCAGTGCAAATAATTTTGAAGCATTAATATAATGCATGATTCAACAGAATGCCATTCTGGTGGTCAGTATGATGCATTTGTCCGGCATTTAGTCCGATCCATTCTGATCAGTAACCTATTTTATCTTTTTGAAGTTCTAACTGAAATTTTGAAAACCAGAGTAGGCTTAGTAAGTGAATGACAGTTACGACCTATAATAGTATTAATTGGTTACGGTGACTACATTAAAAAATGTGTGTGCATTAAATTGTGGTTTGTGGGTTTTTTGTGTGTATAAACTTTCAAAGTAGGGGTGTATATAATACTAAGGGAAATATGGTACTACTTCAAATAAAACATGAAGTTACAGATCAAATAAAACAACACTAATAGTTCTATCAAATTTGAGCAAAGTTACGTACATAAGCTATGTTAAATAAATGTTTTTTAATTATAAATTTAAATAATACTGTTAAGAGGTATTTACTGTTGGATTAGTGTGTATGCTCAGCTATACATGTAATAATTTTTTTAAAGACTTTTTCTCTCATTATGCAACAATACAAAATTAGTATTCGAAAAGTAAAAATCTACTTACACTTTGTTGTCCGATGGTAAATTTTCATCAGATGTCATCAATTTTTCTTTTGGCTTTGTCTCTTTTATTGGTATTTTTTTCTCATCTTTCACCGGAACCTTCTTTTCATCCTTGACAGGGCCCCTCTTTACTTCTTCTTTCACTACAGGCTTTTTGTCATCCTTTACTGCAACTTTCTTGTCTTCTTTGACAGCCACCTTTTTCTCTTCCTTTAATGAAACTGCTTTCTTCTCTTCCTTCATTGGGCCTGTCTTCTCTTCTTTTGTGACAATTTTCTTATCTTCCTTTGATTGAGGTTTTTTACTGTCTTTAGAAACTGCTTTTTTCTCTTCTTTTGAAGGCTGACGTTTATCTTCTTTTGTAGCGGCTTTTTTTTCTTCTTTTCCTGGTGTTTTCTTCTCCTCTTTTACAGGTGTCTTTTTCTCTTCCTTCACTGGTATCTTTTTCTCTTCCTTCACTGGTATCTTTTTCTCTTCCTTTGCTGGTATCTTTTTCTCTTCCTTTGCTGGTGTCTTTTTCTCTTCCTTTGCTGGTGTCTTTTTATCTTCTTTTGGTGTTTTCTTCTCCTCCTTTGCTGGCAGTTGTTTTTTGTCTTCTTTGGCTTTAGCATCTTCTTTCTTGTCTTCAGGTTTTTCATCTTTCTTCTGGTCTTTCTTCAATCTGACCTCATCACTTTTTGATTTTACATCTTTCTTTTCCTTTTCTTTATCAAAATCTTTCTTTTCAAATTCAATTTCAATTCGCTTTCGTCTTGTAACCTAAAAAAAACCCAAACAAACATGATTCCATTTAATGATCAGTTCAACAGTTATGTCTAGACATTTTGTGGGGTTTTTTTTTAATAACTGGGGATTAGTTATCAAGCATAAGTTTACTATATTATTTTTCCTTGGGGCAGAGGGAAGAAGAGGACAAAAGTAAACATGTTACTGTAAAAGGTACTAAATGACTACTTACAGGTGCAAGTATTTTTCATATTAAAATTACATAATGTACTTTTTGCTAAATTGCTATTAAAAAAACTTGAATAAAATATTAGTCCTTCTTTGAAAATGGTACCTTTTCGACCCCCAGACACTTTTACAGTTGAATACACAATTAATTAAACAGTGATTGTGTCTCATTTCCCCCTAAAATATTTCCTGGATACATGTGAAACAGATAGGAAACAATTAATATACTTGGACAAACAACACAAAACATTTTTCACATTTTTCAAAATATTAAGTAAAACATTAGCACGATAATTGAGACATTTGTTACTTACATTAAATATAAGAACCAAATTTCCCAAAACACTCATGTAAATAAAGAACAGATCTTAAAATTGATGTTTATGTTCATTTTTGTGATGCATCTTATTGAGTTTTGACTGAATCTGCAAATGTGGTGTCCACTGCAAATTACATATGAAACCAGACAGTTTTAGTACAAGAACTAATTTCTTTTGCTACATGGTTCAATTTGCTAAAGCACTATATCAATATGTATGTTCTTGTCAAGATGCTAGTCACAGAATTTTTTTTTAAATTCTTAAATGTTTTTAATTAGCTTTGTTATATCAGGATTTTGAATGTACTAAACATGTGATTTGAATTTTTCTGAAAAACAGCTGTTCTGGTCTTATGCCTATGTCTCAATTTAAGTTACCATTTTTAAAGAAGGACAAAGGAAAAGCTGACGGACGGATGGATGGAGAGATGCAGGACAAATCGGTATTAGCAAAGCTCTACTGACGAAAAAGGTCATCAATTTTTCTAATTAATCCACTTGTTGTTTTTTTACCCATATGGTTAATGTAACAGAAGAAAAATTAAGGAATAATTAAATAAAATTATCAAAGTATATGTCTTTCTTTTCTTGACTCGTTGAATACTCATCAAAACTGAAATAACCTTCACAAAAGGCATACTTCTTTTACCATGCATAAACACATCACAGAGATGTATGCATATAAACACAACATAACTACATTAGTGTTTTCCCTAGCTTGTTTTAGCATGGTGCGGCACCATGCCTTAATAGTCTAGCACCATCTTGCCTTAACTTGTGTCATGCTGCACTGAGATTAAAAAAGCCTTTTTCAATAATTAATTCTAAAACTGCCTTGATGAAACACTCAAAACATGCATTATTAATTAATAAAAATATCTCTGTTATATATTTTGCCATTTATTTATTAAAGCAAGAACACTGATTACATTTTTATGTTTATTTCAAATTGTTTTTTTTGTCTTTAATGCAAAAAAAGTGCCCTGGAAATGGTGAAAATGCCCCAAAGTGTTGTGTCTACAATGTCTTGCCAAATTTCTAGGGAAAACACTATACATGACTAAAATCACAGCATTTTTATACCCGTTTTTGGTCAGGTTTCAACTCTTGCTTTGATTCATTTTCGTCTTCCTGTCCTACATCATCTTTTTCCTTTTCCTTTTCTTTACGCTTTTGTTTTTCTCGTTCAAGTTTTGCCTCTTGTTTCATTTCTTTGTCTTTTTGTTGCCGTGTTTCTCTTTCAACTTTCATTTCCTCTTTTTTTGAAATTGCTCTGTCATCGTTGCGATCTTTCCGTAAAGGTTTTTTGTCATCTTCTTCATGACCTAAAAATATTTGTAACCATTAGTACAATCAAACATATTAGGTAAATCAAATACAGACAAATGGCCAATTATAAACTTCTACCACTCTTGAGCTGAATATTCGCCTCCTTATCCTATATCATTTCATAATCTGAAATACAAAGACAACTGCTGTCTTAGTAATCTCAGCATTTTGCCACATATAATAATAAGAGTATTAGTGAAATAAATTGTATGCCTTTCAGGAGTTTTACAAAGAAGCACACACATTAATGGTGTGCTTTATATGATTTATCTGCGACAGGAGGTCTGTTACGTCATCTAGAACAAAAGTAGCTCAGGATGAGCTCATAGAGGCAGGTCTATTATTTATAACCATGAAAAATAGGTTGTGGTGACCTAGCATGATACACTGCCATTCCAAGTTATACTTGCAAGGTATGATAGTCCTGCTTGCATATGTAAGGAAAATATGGCCCAGAAAACTAGGTCACAGTGACCTAGTAATGGTATGCAACAAAATGCCACCCCAAGTTGTACTTGCAAGTAAGGTTTAAGGATCTGATATGAAATAATAAAAAAAGATACTAGGATTCACTCTAATATGCAGTAAAACCATGAAAAGTAGGTCACAGTGTCCTACTAATGGTATGTGATAAAACCCCATTCCAAGATTTTCCTGCATGTAAAAATTGATGGTCCTGCATGCATCAGTATCCATGATATGGTTCAGACAAGTTAACAGATGGACAGGCACCCAGACCTCCAATCCCATACCATAATAAAACTTTTTTAAGACGGGCCTATAAAAAACCTACTCGTGTACTTAAAATTGTAACACATCACCACCACAAGAGATCAAAAGATCAAAGAGTGCAAACAAAAAAGAGTTCACCTTTATCATCTTTCTTTGTCAGCAAGTCATCAAAATCATCTTTTTTAGTCTTACTTTCTTCCTTCTCTTCCTTTTTCACCCTGGCCTCTTCACGTTTTTCTTCAGTTTTCTCTCGCAAATCATCACGAAGGATTCGCCGTGATACTGGTCGCTTAGTCACTTCAGAATCAGAGCCCTCTTTTGACAAGACATCAAGTTCTTCGTCAGAACGACTTTCATCCAATTTCACTTTTATCTCATCAGACTTCACTTTCAGCTTCTCATCAACAGCCTGTAGAGAGAACCAGAACACTCAAACACAAGACACTAAATACTGTATTATTTGTTTAAATTTAAATTTCTTTAAACAAAAATTCTAAATTTTAAAATATTTCTCTATTAGTTTGTGGAGGATACTCCAGAGGATTGCTGGATCAAGTTTCAGAACTCGATCAAAAATGTAGCAGATAGACTTCAAAGGATGGATGGACAGGAGCAGGACAAATTGGTATTTGAAATTATTATTAGAAAAGCTCCATTGACGAAAAAAGGTCATACATTTTTTTAATTAATTCACTCATGTTTTTTCACCCTTATGATTAATGTAATAGAAGTAAAAAATGTACGGTGATGATTTAGGGCTCTCCAAGTCTGACATCACCTGTGTTTCTGGGGATAATAACAATCTAAATAACTTTAATAAACAGAAGTAATGCCACAATAAACAGTCAGTATTCTGACACTTTTTGTGTTTATTATCTTTGTTCAATGAAAATAATGAGTCAGTTGTGATTCAGTTAGAACTGTAAATTATGGGTAACAAAAACATTAGCACAAATAATTTTTAAAACATCACTAAAACCCCTTTTAATTAATCTGAAAATATACTATTCTATGTCTAATTCTGAAATGGTACCTTTTCTGCACTCTTAACTACTCTGGGCGACTTGGGACTTCCTTTATCTCTACTACGAAAGGAGAGAATACTTCTACCAGAGTTTTGTCGAACCCTTCCTGGCCGACTTATAGTGCCCATAGAACTTCCAAGTTTTCGATAAAAGTCTTCAAATGCATGCAAATACCTACAATTATAAAAACACAGAAAATATTCAAAGACATGATTTCATGAAGAAGACAATAGTGAAATAACTTTAAATCAATTGTTTTAAATTACTATAAATGTGTAAATTACCATGAAAGTCACACCTGATCTGTAACAATAAGCTTTCCACAAAATGCCAGCTCAACATCTTGAGGCATTGCAAAAAGTCCATAAAACTGTATATGGAAGAAACAGGCAGATAGACAGATAGACATAATGGTGATAAAATCTATATTCCCTTCTGGTTGAACTGGTAGGGGACTAATAACTCCATGTACATTAAGTATGCTGGGTTTTTTTTTTCTTCAAATTATTTATTTTTATTTTATTTGATGGAACACTTTTGATTCAATCTAGCATATTTAATGGTAAAAAGAGTTTATTTTATCAACAAAAAAGCCACTCTTCATACCTTTTCAGTAGATGCACCACTTGTCACACCCCTAGGTATGGTCATGAATGACCATAATATGTTCCACTGTATGAACATATCATACAGATAGTGAATAAGTAGAATGTTCATAAAAGTTAATGATAATCATATGTTTTTATATGAAGTTATATCTCAGTTAATCTATTCCCATTTGACCCAGACAGACTATAGACCTAAATGGAATGAAATCGATCTATTTTTGATGAAGAACAGGCATATACCATATTATAATCGTTGCCATTCATGTATACTTTACAATATGACTTAGCATAACGAGCTAGCTGAGTCTCCGTAATGCAATTACTGACCAGTGGAAATAATTTATTAAACAAAGGAAAAGTTAGTCATTTCACTATTTAAAATAAGTACAATCAGTTCAATCACTACTGGGAAGAACTCAAAAGATTTTCAAATATATATAACAAACAAAAATTTAATGTTAAAATAATAAACCTCATTTATGTGAATATCACAACTTACTTTTTGTATGCATTTTTTATTTGATGTGAAGCAGTGTTAGATTCAGGGAGAACCATCTTTGAATAAACTAGTCGCCATTTCATCTGGTTGGTTACCTAAAAATGAGACAGAACAAAAATTAAGAGATTGTTATGCCATAGATGAAGCAGAATGCACATTTAAATTAATACAGAATTAACAACAAACTGGTCATTCTAAACCCTGTCTATTATTTTCAAGAATGCAATATTGTTTGGATTAATGACAATTCTTCAACTGCAACATTTAGAATAAATTTACTTTCGTTCATCTGTATAGATTGTTGATTAAAACTAATATTTTATTGTTACCATGGTCATCTGCTTTCTATTCCAAATTTACTGTGGTAAATGTTAATTTTATTCTTCTTATCAATACAAATATATCACCAGGATTTCTGCTAGAGGGTAAAACGTGTATGGGGCCATACCCAAGTTAACCTTTTGACAAAATTAATGACTTTTCATTACTGTATAATTTTCTTAATCCTAATCCTAAACCTAACCCATTTTCTTTCTGGACCCCCCATACCTCCTGTTGACTGACTGCATTCAATTCCATAGCGCCATACCTACAAATTTCTTTCTGGCAGAAACACGGATTACCAATCTAATAACAAAATTTGTTATTTACAGATTTGCAGACAGTAAAGGGAAAGACAATAACTACACCTATGCAAATTATTAGAACAATACACATTTGGTTGGTACAAACAACTTGCAATTAACAAACAAAAGTCAAATTATGTAATATTTTATACTAGAATTTTACAGAACAGAATCATATATACCATATATGTCAGTGGTTAAAATACAAAATATGTTAATACTTTAACAACAAGATAAACATACTCTATTGTATCCGCCAATATTTTGTACAACTTTGAACAGCTTGTACAGATTCAGATCTCTAGATCCAATACTGGGAGCTTTATTGATGGGAGTTCCTGAAAGACAATAAAAATACATGTAATACAATAATGTGACCACAGCTTTATCTATTCTGGTTCCTTGCTGTTTAAGGGGAATCATCACACTTGCTCTCCATCACTACCCTGAGACTAATTTAATGAGTAATATTTTCCTCCCCTTGGCATGTGAATTTATATGGTATCAATATGGTAATATTTTAAATGGATCACCATAATCTACGTGAGGGGAGCAATTAATCATTCCCCTCAGCATAGCAGGTCATAGGATTTAAAACTTCGGTCCCATGTCTTGTGATCATGGGAACCTATTGGAAACTGTATATATTCTTTTCATTGAATAGTCGTACTCGACATAATAATCATGAGAAACGAAATTTCAGTTCCGTGATTTTACTAGCATTCTACCGACACAATGCCGGAAACAACTGTTTCCGTGAAATTTGAGGACCTGCTTAGGTGACAAACAACATGATGGTAAAATATTTCATTGTCTTCTTCATAGCAATGAAGTTAATTACAAGTGCTGTTCAAACAATCTTACTGGAAGTACACAAGGATTAGCTTCATACTAGTTTTGTGCAGTCTTTGAGTATCTTGCACATAAGAATGTTGAACAGTAGAAGGTGTTATAATGACAGCTACATACAATCATAATATTTCATTAAACAAATTCCACAGAGTACTTTGATGTTTTTCAGACATGACCTGACCCTAAATTTCTGAGACAATGTCGTTTATCCACACTTGTTAATCTTATGTGAAGTAATTAAGGAAATGGGTACAGGCTTCATAAATAACTGAAGCAGATAAGACACTTAAATTTTGCAGTTAAATACAACGTATAGGTAAATGCCAATTTAACTCCATCACAAATTAATTGTGCCCGTCAAGACAATGATGTTGATAACCTGACAGGATAAAATACCTGATCAACATGTACCAAACAATCACCGTATTCAACATTTTATAAAGTCCCATGGGTGGTACTAATATTGCAATTTCACTTTGTTTGTAACTGATAAATAAATGCATTAAAATAATGAGAAAGTGTAAAAGAAAATTCTAAATAACGTCAGTTGATAAACATTTTCCTTACACACCTGTTGATGAGAACATCATTTGTTATTTTTGAAACTGTTAACACATATAGCATGATAACAACTTCAAGACATATGACTGGCTGCTCCAAAGTGATGACCAGGTCACCACTGCTATACCATTTAATGAAAAAAAAAGCAGCATAATCTAAATTTATCACTCTGTGAAGAACAAGTCAACCTGACATTGATTTGACTGTAACACTTATGTTCACTACAAGTACTAGGGCAGTAAACAGAGGATATGTAAGAAATAGAATACTACATTTGAGTCAATTAAATACCTGTTATCTTACAACTTGTTGTTTAACATTGAAATCAAGCTCACTTTCGCTCATTACATACAACTCATGGTACATAAAATAAACAGTACCTAACGGCCACTCATGTAGTATCCTACATGAAAAATCAAATTGGAGTGAACAGATATAATACTAATTGCACAGACATAACTTGAATGAATCCAAATACTAAAAAGCTTCTTTAAGGTAATGAAAGGAATAAACCCCAATACATACCTCGGTCATCCATGAACTTATAAAGCTGAGCTACAAATCTGTCCTTCTCCTCACTTGGTTCATCATCCGATGTCTGAAAAAAACAAAAAACATACCTAATTAAAGTTAAAAAAACATACCTAATTAAAGTTAAAAAAACATACCTAATTTGCTCAAATTTAAATGAACTGTTTACTAAAAATGCTACATAATGGCCGCAGAATGCACTTATTCATGCCATACAGTGAGCTAACAAAATGTGTTTTTGTTTAACGACACCACTAGAGCACATTGATTTAATAATCATCGGCTATTGGATGTCAAAACATTTGCTAATTTTCACATTTAGTCACTACATTTTTCCATTAGTAGCAAGGGATCTTTTATATGCACCATCCCACAGGCAGGATAGCACATACCACAGCCGTTGATATACCAGTCATGGTGCACTGGCTGAAACGAGAAATAGCCCAATGGGCCCACACATAGGGATCGATCCTAGACCGACCACACATCGAGCGAATGCTTTACCACTGTGAGTAACAAAGCATTACAATAAAACATGCTTTTAAATATACACACCTGTGTGTGAACGTAACAGAATGTCTTATTGTAATGCTAGGTTAGCCCACTGACAATTATAGTTTTCATTTGGATTATATATTTAATAGCTATGTATATAACAAAACCATTACTTAAACTTTGATGAAAAATGTCAATAAACTTTGTAATCAAATCTTCAGTCTTAGTTACATTCCATATAAATGGGAGATTTTATTCTCTCGATGTTAAGATGACTGAGAAAACTTAAAACTTACATCATCATCATCACTTAAGTTTTCATCATCAGATCCAAGAAGCTCTTCTCTCTTCCACTGGCTCGGTAACTCACGGTTATCAAAATACAGCAAGGCCTTCTCCATGGCTAACAAAATTTAAAATATATCTTTTATAATTATAGAATAAATGTAAACATTTTCATATGGACTACAACCGCCCAGCACCTGAGTTACTCAACACGTATCTCAACAGTTCACCATGAAATATTTTCTGGTTTTAACAGAACCATCTTTAATCCCAATCAAGAACTGCATCACTTTTTAAAAAGTTCACATTAAATGTTGTAGTATCACTTACTGCATTGTTTTTGCATCTGATCATTTTGTGAAATGTGAATTTATTTATTGATCGCAACTATTGTTCAGTTCATGGAAGCATGAACCAAAAAGAAATGTCTTTATAACAGGGAATCTGAATTAAAAAAGAAGAAATGTTATGTACACTTTATATTTTTTGGCAAGCAACGACATCTATTGTGCTGTTCACTTTTCTTTCAAAAGATTTCAACACAATGCACATGAACAATGTAGCAATTTCAGGGCTCACCCTGGATTAAAAATACCTGTAGCCAAAATATTAGCCAAATGGAAATTTTATTAGCCATATTGAAAACGCTTTAGCCAAAATTGTTTTACCTAGTACTGTATAGAGTATTTATATATGAATCTGAAAATGCATCTTTTTCAGCTAATTGTGTACAAATTGGAAAAAAATCTGAATAACAAAACCATATTACCTGATCAAAATCAAAGACAGCAATGGGGGTAGGGGCAGTTACCGTATTTGACCGGAAATAAGACCATGTCTTTGAATAAGCCCCCCTCCGTTTTGATAGCATTTAAGTAATTAGGCCCTGCAGCATTTCTTTGAAGTATCCAAGCCCAAGTATGAACTAAAAACTAATGTCTATTTTTACCACCACACTGGGTCCGCAGTTAATGCTAATTAAGCAAATACCATATTCTGATTGGCTAAGAACAATGACCTTAGATTGACAATTTTTTGTAGTGTAAGCTGGATGCCTGTGTCAGAAACGTGTGTATACGCTATTGAGTTTGTTGTTAATTGATGTTGTTTTAAGTCTTCTCAGCCTTAAATTTTGGATGTAAATAAACCTCACTGTAAGTAATTGTAACATAGAAGGTGTGTTTCTGATAATTAGATACTAGTAAAAAAAACCCACAATTTAATTACCGTATATCTTCGCCTATAAGTCGAATTTTTTTCACCCAAAAATTATTTTATAACTTGGGGGGTCGACTTATAAGAGGGTAAAAAAAATTCAACAAAAAATATTACTGTTTTGGGGATTATTTTACAAGTTTTATTGTTGAAGTATGCCATGTATTTATACTCAAATATGTTAATTTGACACATTTATTTTTTATAACCTATTTTTTTTGGCATTAGAACGGTTTTGGTTATGCGAAAAGGCGTACGATCTCACTCACATGCCAAGACAACAGTCCACTTAGTTAAATTAACAGTCATCACTAATAGTAAAAATGTAAACAATACTAACTACCTGTTGCCTGAGTTTATTTTGAAATCTGGTCACTGGCATTAATGGTTGTTCAAACAATGTTTTGGCGGTGATTAACTTCATGAATATTACTGAGCTTTCCCTTAAAATAGACTGATCTCTGCAGTTCACTATCTAGAGCAATAGGGACACACATCATTTGGTACAAAAACCAGTGTACTTTCCAGAGTTATCCTCCTTACATGTATTAATATGGCGGCAAAACGTGATACTTTCAGTTTTATCGTAGTGATCTGTTGTCAGTGTTTATAAATAAAGTTGTTGTCTGTGCACAAAACCATCTGTACAGTACTATACAGTAACAGTCAAACAGCTTTCACTCTCTACTAAGGGAATATTTCGTTTTGATGCTATGTAATAATGATAGTTTGATTGGAATAGTTTATTATATTGCGATGTACAAAACATGAAAACCGAAGTTTGTAAAATAATTTTCTTTTGTTCAAATATTATTGTTCTCATGTGCTGAAAATAAGAAATATTTCAATATTTATAAGTAGTTTTTCATGGGTCGACTTATAAACGGGTCAATAAAAAAATACGTTTTCAGGGCTTGAAATTAGGGACTCGACTTATAGCCGAGATCGACTTACAGGCGAAGATATACGGTAATAAACAATTATTATTTATTAATAACAAATGGAACACTAATTAATAGATATGCTACTTAACGTTTTTTGTTTTCTTCCTAGTTCATTTAATTATTATTATTTATTTTAATTATTATAAAAAAAAATTCTCAACAAAACTGGCCCCTTGTCTGGGAATAAGCCCACCCCATGCTAAGCTCACAATGAGTTGTCTTGGCCCCCTGGGCTTATTTCCGGTCAAATACGGTAATATATTACTTTTATTTTTCAGCGGGTGTGTGTGTGTGATGCATTATGCTTCTTTTTTTTTAATATAGAGCTCATTATTTCTTGAAATAGCTATCTTTATGTTACTTTGAATTGCTTCTTTTTTTTGGAATTTTTTTTAAGTAACCCATCAATTCCCCACCCCCAACAATTTCATAATTTGCGCCATGTTGTTGCTGTTGATTTCAGCGTCGTGTTAAATGCTTGTGATTTCTGCTTCTAAAATACCTAGGCTAAGAATGCCGACTTCACAGTATATTCCATTTATATATTATTTTTTTTGTAAACTGTAATAAAATTAAAATGTACGGTCTTTTTAAAATCCAGCTAACTTATTAAATTTCACCTCACAGTCTTACAAATCTATATCTAACAAATAAGATTATTGTAAACTAATTTTATTCAGTTTATGTGTAACTGCAATTTGTATAAATACAGCATTTTCATTTCCTGCAATCGTGATATGCATGCGTGCTTTCGACCGTGGGTACAAAATTAACAAAGAGAAAGAAATAACCGAAACGGGCTGTTTTTATTACTTTGGTTCAAAGACTTTACAAAGTTAAAATAACAAGTTACAGACTTTGATTTCATACATGTTGAATGCATGCTGTTAAAATTAATAACCGTGATTGTTAAAATAAGCAAACTTCTAGGCCTACGCTGTATTCTGGATGACACCGTTTCTCATTACTGGTCACGAGATCACTATTACGCTAATTGAATATTTGGTATTATTATTATGTTTGAGATGTCGGATAGATTATGTAACAGTTTGTTTACATCAGAAGATACAAAATGGCTCAGCCAAAATTTTAGCTACTTGCAAATTTTATTAGCTATTTTTTGTAAAAATTAGCCAATGGCTAATTTGACTACCGACAGCGTGAGTCCTGAATTTACTTAGATATAATGAAGTAAGTGAAATGAAAAAGATAAAAACATCAAAAGTTACTGTGACAAAATCTGTGATCAATTTGAAACAGAAAAGTAAAAAACCCCCACAAAAAACATGATATAAACAATATGGCATCATTGTCTACAATCACACTGCTTACCTGTTTTCAAATTTTTGTCTTCATTTTTTATTGCAATCTCTCTTGTAAATTCTTTCAGCTCTTTTTTCAAAATTGATAAACTAATGAACGAAAACAAAGGAAAACATTACAAATGGGGAAACTACTAATATCAGTTAATTACGATCATATTCAGTAAAATTGTAAACTATGATGCACAAACCTGAAGTACTCATTTAAAGTAACAGGTTGCTGTTTTTCAAACAAAATTAGTTACATTTATCGATTTCTTTATTTGGCTTCCAAATTCTTTTGCAATTTTAATTTGACCTATGCTACTATTTGGCTTTTTTGTTTTTAAATATCTCATAATATTACATCACTGGCAATATGTGTTTTTAGTATTGTGAGCCACCATCTCTATTAGGTCAGAAGAACACAAACAACGAACAACATTAACACAACTTTACTTTACAGACAAACATTTAACAAGTGACCAGCTGATCCACACGATACAGGAAACACGAGAACCACGAGACATGCGCGCGCACATAACACGATACGAATCATACCGAAGTACAACGAATGTTCACAACACCGAACAATGACGAATGTTCACGGACAATGATGAGTGTTCTTCGTAGATTGACTTGTTAAGTCCCACATTACTTCCCCCTAAGATGTTGTATCAGGGATGACCAAGTCTTTGCTGACAATCACAGACTCACGATGATGTCATTCCATATTAGTTACACACAGAAAATCACCATACACTTTTGATACAGTGAAACCAGGTCTAAAGTGTTGTTTCTTAAACTTCGGACCAGTCAGTATTTTAACAGCAACACACCGACCAACAGTGAAATCACGCTTAACACCGTTACTTGATTTTTCCATAGTTTTCCATAATTGTTTTCTAGTTAATTGTTTCTCTCGATAACAGTTCCAGATTTCTCTTAAACCCTGTTCCTCCTCCCCTTCAAGAAAGTTACTATCCTGGCCAGAAATCATTTGGAAAACTGGACTCGATCTTCCAAACATAGCATAATATGGAGGAATACCTGTTGTTCTATTTGTCACCGCATTATGGGCTGCTACAATTTTAGGAAGCACAACATCCCACTGTTTTTCCGTTTCAGCAGTTTTTAGCAATGAAGTTTTTAAAGTTCTATGAGCACGTTCCACAGGATTAGCTTGTGGTCTATCAATAGGTGTATAACTGCTTTCAACATTCCACTCCTTAAGAAAACTCTTGAATTCATAAGATGTGAACACTGGACCATTATCCATATGCAGGTATTCAGGAGGATCCAAAATAGAGAAAATATGATTCAATACTTTCTTTGCAGATGCAGTTGTTTGTGAACTAACC
Organism: Gigantopelta aegis; assembly: GCF_016097555.1. NCBI lineage: Eukaryota > Metazoa > Mollusca > Gastropoda > Neomphalida > Peltospiridae > Gigantopelta > Gigantopelta aegis. Next base: position 43,581,482 of record NC_054702.1, read on the forward strand.
GGAATCGCAAACACAAATCTTGTTAAATTGTCTTTAAATGTAAAAATGTATTCATAACCCCCAATTGTCCATGGAATCGGTCCCACGAAATCACAGTACACAATCTGCCATGGTTTAATAGCAGTTCTTGTCATACTTAAAGTACATTTAGGAATAACATGTGGACCTTCTAGACATTGTTTACATGTAGCTATGTATATTTGAACTTCTTCTAAGGTTATTGACTGATCAATTTCTTTAGCTAACTCTAATGTTCTCAGCACCAAAATTAGCCACTACATGACAATGTTTTATTAGATCTAGACGTTCTGCTTGACTTCTTGTCACTGCTAACACAGGTAATTCAGATTCATCATATAATGACGCACGACTCAGAACATCACTTGGAATGTTATCTTTACCCTTAACATACTCAATCTGATAATCATATTCCGAAAGTTCCAAACTCCAGCGAGCACACTTAGGTGAATTTGAACTTGTAATGTATATCAGTGGTTTATGATTTGTTCGAATAACAAATTTCCTGCCATACAAGAATTCACGAAACTTCCGAACCGACCAAATAATTCCCAGCACCTCACGATGGATGGTTGAATAATTACGTTCCGTTTTAGAAAGTTTCTTTGAAGCAAACGCAATTGGATGTTCATAACCATTATTTTCTTGTATAAGTACCCCAGCTAAACCAGTGTTGCTTGCATCAGTTTGTACAATAAACAGCAGAGCATCGTCATCAAAATTAGGATGTACTAGCAATGGTTTTGATGTAATAGAAGATTTCAACTTTTCAAATGCTTGTTCTTGTTTTTGAGTCCATTCATATAACTTTTTCTCCACAATACAACTCAATGGCAAGGCAATATCAGACAAATTTAAAATGAATCTTCGAAAAAATGTGCAAAGTCCTAAAAATTAATGAACCTCTTCCCAAGACCTAGGTAATGGAAATTCACGAACTGCTTTCAAACCTTTATCACCAGGTTGTACACCATCCCTAGAAATTTTGAAACCTAAATAGTTCACACTATCCATGAAAAAATAACACTTATCTTTTCTCAGTGTTAATCCAGCTGTTTCAAAAGATTTAAAACTTCCTCAAGATATTCCAGCATAAGTTCTGGAGTAGCACTATGAACAAGAATATCATCTAAATACACCAGTATAAAAGACCTGGGCAAACCAGAAAACATCATGTGCACAATACGCTGGAATGCTAAAGGAGCCGTCTTCAAACCAAAACACATTCTAGTGAACTGATATACCCCCGACGAAGTTTCAAATGCTGTCAGATTACGAGATGATTCGTCCATAGGAATCTGATTGTAAGCTGAATTCATGTCAAACACTGAAAAATATTTTGAGTTGCGTAACTTCATTAACACTTCCGATGCTGTCACCAATGGAAACACTTCATCTACTAACATTTTATTTATCCCCCGAAAAAACAAACAGAATCTGATTGTCGAATCAGGTTTTCTCCCCAAAACAATCGAAGAAATCACAGTAGATGTACTAGGTTCAACAATATCCGCTTTGACTAACTGTTCAACTTGCTTTTCAACAACTTTGTCCAAGTGCGGTCCATAATGACGACGACGACCACGAATCATTGACAAATCTGCATCCGGTTTAACCTGAAGCTTGTATGTGTAATTCTTGGCTTTTCCTAGGCCTGTAAACACTGCATTTTCATATTTGTTCAATAAAGTTATGAGATTAGCTTTACAATTGTCTGTTACCGTATTTGACAGGAAATAAGCCCATGTCTTTGAATAAGCCCCCCTCCGTTTTGATAGCATTTAAGAAATTAGGCCCTCATTCGTAAATAAGCCCACCCCCAACTTCGTCACCTTATAAATAACACGAAATTGCAAGTTTGCTCAAAGTTCATTTAAAAGGTCATACCTCCTGCAGATAATTAAACACAAATGTAACACAATATTTTACCACCAGTGAGATTTAGCAGTCTAACAATAACAGTGTGTAACATTGTTTTCAATTTCATGCCTGCAGTATTTCTCTGAAGTATCCAAGCCCAAGTATGAACTAAAAACCAATGTCTATTTTTACCACCACACTGGGTCCGCAGTTAATGCTAATTAAGCAAATACCTTATTCTGATTGGCTAAGAACAATGACCTTAGATTGACAATTCTTTGTAGTGTAAGCTGGCTTGTATCAGAAACGTGTGTACACACTATTGAGTTTGTTGTTAATTGCTGTTGTTTTAAGTCTTCTCAGCATTAAATTTTGGATGTAAATAAACAGCACTGGTAAGTAATTGTAACATAGAAGGTGTGTTTCTAATAATTAGATACTAGTAAAAAAAACCCACAATTTAATTAATAAACAATTATTATTTATTAATAACAAATGGAACACTAATTAATAGATGTGCTACTGAAAGTATGAACTAAAAACCAATGTCTATTTTTACCACCACACTGGGTCCGCAGTTAATGCTAATTAAGCAAATACCTTATTCTGATTGGCTAAGAACAATGACCTTAGATTGACAATTCTTTGTAGTGTAAGCTGGCTTGTATCAGAAACGTGTGTACACACTATTGAGTTTGTTGTTAATTGCTGTTGTTTTAAGTCTTCTCAGCATTAAATTTTGGATGTAAATAAACAGCACTGGTAAGTAATTGTAACATAGAAGGTGTGTTTCTAATAATTAGATACTAGTAAAAAAAACCCACAATTTAATTAATAAACAATTATTATTTATTAATAACAAATGGAACACTAATTAATAGATGTGCTACTGAATGTTTTTTGTTTTCTTCCTAGTTCTTTTAAGTATTGTTATTTATTTTAATTATTATTATGAAATTTTTTTTCAACAAAACTGGCCCCTTGTCTGGGAATAAGCCCACCCCATGCTAAGCTCACAATGAGTTGTCTTGGCCCCCTGGGCTTATTTCCGGTCAAATACGGTACTCTGTTACCTATGTTCCATTTCACAGTACTATCACTGGTAAAGTTTTTTCAAATTCCTTTTCATTTTTACATTCTTGAACATTTGAGCATACCCCAAGTGACTGACAACGATATATCTTTTTGCTTGTCGTACTCCTATTTAAAATAAGCAATAATGCCTCATCTTCAGAAACTATAGATCCTACCAACATATAAACCTTTTTTGTATTCAAAATTTTCATTTCTTTCTATTAACAAACTAGATGTCCCATTCATTCGTGATTTATCGACAGTCACGCGGCAAATTTTCTGAGATCTAGGAGGAATAATAGCTGACTCGGCCAATCTAACTGCTCCAAACACTACTTTGTTGTCTTCGGGTTTAATCAAAATATGTTCAAACTTACACATGAAATCCCAACCTAACAAAACTGAATTGTCTTCATCGGTGTCCAATACATATAATTTACACGGTATAACATCTTCACTCATACGTACTGGAACAGACACTGTACCACATACAGGTAACACATGCGATTCAGCACCACGTAATGTAGCTGTACTCTCTTCAAGCACAATACCACTTGGAAATGCTCGCTCTAAAGTAGATTTAGATATACATGAAACAGATGCACCCGAATCTATCACAGCTGAACACTCAAGTTTGCCAATTAGAATTTCCCTAGTTGGACAGTTTCTATTTGAAGACTGAATTTCTTTAACAGTATTTCTCACATCTTTTTTGGGACAAAATTTTGATATATGACCCCGATGTGAACAATTGTAACATTTAGCACTTTTCATCCAATTATTCTGACTTTGTGATTTTCTTGAACTGTCTTTATCAAAAGTTCTATCCAGGTCTGCTTTCTTTTTCCTACACTGATTCTGTTTATGTCCTGGTTTATTACAATAAAAATACCGAACTCGCAACACCTGTTCATTTGGTTTACAGGTTTCTACCAAATGACGTGCTGTATCTACCAAATTATCAAACTTTGGTGGTTTTGCAGACTGACACATAATAATATTCAATTGTTCTTTAAGTTTTTCTCCACGAACCCCTTCAAAAAACCTTTGGGCACAAAGTTCTTCTTTATTACCTTTAGCAAAAGAAGGATTAGCTTCGTCAACTTTATTTCTTAGTCTATGGGCAAATTCATCAATAGTTTCATTAAAATACTGAGACATTTTGTGAAAATCTCCTGCTGCATTTTGCTTTTTTTCTGCAGACCTGTCAAACACTTTAATAAGATGATCTGTCAAAGAAGTATAAGTTTCTTTGTGTTCAACAGGTAAATCACAGAATACTCATGTACACCAACCTGTGGGGAGAATAAAAGCTAAGCTTCTTAGTTTTGTTTCATCATTCCAACCAAACCCCCATGCTTTAACTTCATAAATGTCATTAATGTACTGCGAAAATGTCACTTTTTTCGGATCAAACAGGCATTTTGAATTGAGAAAACTGCTTACTTTGAGTGTCTGCAACATTACCTTCCTCACCCATATTTAACGCCAATACGAATGTTATAGTCAACCAATATCGACACACAATAGCGAGTCCGACACACGCACCCAGCGGCCCGACTGACTTCGAAGAAACACGTGCTGACATTCAAGGTCACTGTTGACAAACAACTTTCCAAGATAAATTTTTTCCCACTCATGACTGAAACAGTTCTGTAATAAACGTACAGCCGTTCTTGAAGCTTTTACCACTTTAACCGCTGCCACCAAATGTGAGCCACAATCTCTATTAGGTCAAAAGAACACGAACAACATTAACACAACTTTACTTTACAGACAAACATTTTAACAAGTGACCAGCTGATCCACACGATACAGGAAACATGAGAACTACAAGACATGCGCGCACACATAACACGATACGAATCATACCGATGTACAACAAATGTTCACAACCCCGAACAAAGTAAAATTTGTATTATTTAACGACGCCGCTAGAGCACATTGATTTTTTTATCTTATCATCGGCTATTGGACGTCAAACATATGGTCATTCTGACACTGTTTTTAGAGAAAACCCGCTGTCACCACATAGGCTACTCTTTTTACGACAGGCAGCAAGGGATCTTTTATTTGCGCTTCCCACAGGCAGGATAGCACAAACCATGGCCTTTGTTGAACCAGTTATGGATCACTGGTCGGTGCAAGTGGTTTACACCTACCCATTGAGCCTTGCGGAGCACTCCCTCAGGGTTTGGAGTCGGTATCTCGATTAAAAATCCCATGCCTCGACTGGGATCCGAACCCAGTACCTACCAGCCTGTAGACCGATGGCCTGCCACGACGCCACCGAGGCTGGTCAACACCGAACAATGACGAATGTTCACGGACAATGACGAGTGTTCTTCGTAGATTGACTTGTTAAGTCCCACAGTATGCAATGATAAAAAAACGTGTACACTTTTTCTGACAATTATAACAAGTATGACAACACAACATTATTCACAAGGCATACTTACAATCTGCCATCCCGAAACGACCGCACAAGCATATGCTCCTTGGTTCTGAGTTCCGTGGAATGAGCATCAGGCAGACAGACAATGACAGGAGTCAGAAGAGTCTTCTTCTTATCACCGAGATCCACACACATTACCTTTCCAACAAATTCCTGACCTCGGCCACGGTACATCGCTCGTCTTGGAGAACTGTCTTCAGAACTACTCTGATCTGACTCAGTATCTTCTTGTGACATATATATTGACCCATACCTACAGACAGAGAACACACTTTAGTCTGCTCAATGCACAACAAACATACACCCAACAAAATTAATTAGAGGCCATTAGAAATTTTTGACATAGATCTCTAAATATGGTAAAAGAAATAAATACTTAGACCGATGGTTCCTTTGTAAGATGTCAACATTGTGGCATGTTATTAAACCTACAGATTTAAACAACAATTTAGAGCTAACAAAATTACAAGAATCACTACAAACCAACATGTAACGATTCCTAGTCAAATGTGCATTTTTGGTAAGCTTTAGTAAATGCACAAAAAAGCTACCATGTGCAAAATGTGGCACGTCTAAAGGTCGCCTGTGATCAATACCTGCAAAATAATATTACACCAGCAAGAATTACCCAAAAGTGTACTGGCCCTTAATTAATTTTGTTGAGTATAAATTCTTTGTGGCAATCAAGGAAACCATATTTAACTTATGGCAGTTAATTGAAATACACTTTAACACATTTGCCTGTGTGCAAGCTATAGGGCAGAGTAAAAACGAACAAACTGTCCCTCTACAACTCCACAATGACTGGTGAGCAGTGTGTTTAACTGGATAGTTACTTGGCAGTGTTATTTATCCAACTTACTTATTAAGGGTGAGCACAGCGAGGAATCAGAATGGCACAGACATGATAGAGAAAAAGACAAATCTATCAACTAAAGTAATAGATAAAATGATACATGTAGTTTAACACTTGAAATTATAAAAGTGGATCTTATTTATGAAACATTATTAGTCTTACTCTGGGGATCCCATCTTGGCAGTTCTCTTTCGAGATTTACTTTGTAAAACTGGAGTTCCAAAGTGTTCCGGATGTGAGAGTGGAAGATTGTCGAGAGTCTGAAAATAGGAAGCACACATACAGAGCCATGACTTATGCCAGAAATGCTTGATTAACTTGATTAATCAGAAAATCATTCGCTTAGAATAAAGGGTTCGATACCCCTTGTTAGAACAAATTTATAATAATCATCACTATTTTTACTCAGCAATTATCTATAGAACAAGCATTCTGAGAGTACTGCTAAAGCAATACATGTCCCCTGCACGGCCTAACAAATTTTCTTAAAAAGGCCATAATTTTATGAAAAATGGGTAAATCGCCATTAAAGTCAAACTTGATCTGTAAAAGTACATGGTAAAGCTATACAAAATATTTCTGCTCAATATCTTGAGGTTCGGGAAACAAATTTGCAGACCTCCTAAAAGTTCAAGACACACAACTGTCAAGAATGGATAAATGACCATGAAAATAAAACTTGATCTGTAACAGTACATGATAAAGATATATAAAAAAATATATGTTCAGCTCAATATCTTGAGGCATTCCGGAAAAAAAACAAGTCCGAAAAAATATATTTAAAACAGACAGATGAATAGGTAGACAGAAACGAAACCTATAGTCTGGTCCGATTGGACCGGCAGGGGACTAATAATTTAAATTCAGTAATTAGAAACAAATATCATTTTTAATAAAAGCAGCAACACCAATGATAGAAAAAGTTCCTTTTAACTTTTGTGGAACAAGAAAAAAAAAAAACATTACAGACAAGATTACATGTTGCACTAGTTATAAATGTTTATTATACAGCTGTGAATTTACCACAGATCCATCATTAATTGTGGATACCATTTAGAAAACAATATCCACCGTTTCCTTCAAAGTTGAAACTATGAACAACAGAGACAAGTTCTGTGGAATTGCTTACATTTTCAACCAATAAGATTTACAAGATGTACCATTATGAAACATATTAAACGTGTCTCAGAATAAAAAGATTATAAAGTAATGTTGATTACTCATCATTAAAAACAATGATAGGGGTAGTTTGTAGCCCAGTGGAAAAGCGCTCGCTTGATGGTCATTTGGTCTAGCCAGTGCAATAAAGACTGTGGTATGTACTATTCTGTCTGTGGTATGCCGCTAATCAGAAAGAGTAGCCAATTGTGTGGTGGCAACAGGATTTCTCTCTCATTACCATGTTTAACGTCATATAACTGAAATTAAAATGTGCATCGTTAATAAAACATTCTTCCTCCCTTCCTCCAGTTTTGCTTTAAATCTTCACTTACCTCACTTTCAATGAAATGCTTCTCCCCTTTCAAACACAGCTGTGTTCTCTTCAGGGTGGCCACATCACCATCATCAAACACTACAAAACATAAATAAAAATTGCAGTATGGTACATATACTCTTCAAAAGAAGAAACGCAAAACCACATTGTCGTAACATTTGGAGAATTGATTTAATTATTGAATGGTGAGTCCGATAATTACCAAATGTTGCAGGATTGTTCACAATTCACTCTAGTCCATTGTGAGTAAGTGATAGGACACACCACCAAGGTCAAGGTCATCTGGAGTCAATACCGGGTGTGGCCTCCGCGTGTGTTGACAACTGCCTGGCACCGCCTGCCCATTGAAGCAACCAGAGTACGGATGACGTCCCGGGGGATGGTGGCCCACTCGGCCTGCAAGGCTGCTGCCAGCTCGGGCAGGGTCTGGGGCTGTGGTTGTCGCTGTCGGAGGCGTCGGTCCAACTCGTCCCATAGATGCTCAATTGGGTTCAAATCCGGTGATATCGATGGCCAAGGAAGGACATTAATGTTGTTGTTCTGTAGGAAAGCCGTTGTGAGACGTGCTGTGTGAGGCCTGGCGTTGTCATGTTGGAACACTGCGTTGGCGTTGGCCATAACTGGAACGATGTGTGGCCGGAGGATCTGGTCAATGTAGCCCTGTGCATTCAGGTTGCCCTGCACGTGGACCAGGTCAGTTCTGCCAGTGTGTGAGATGGCTGCCCACACCATGACACTACCCCCGCCGAATCTGTCCACTTCCTGCACGCAGTTTGCCGCATAACGTTCACCACGACGCCTATACACGCGACATCTTCCATCATGACGTCGGAGCAGAAATCGGGACTCGTCACTGAACCACACCTGTCTCCATCGCAGTTGAGGCCATTGTCGATGAATCTGGCACCACTGCAGTCGGAGTCGACGGTGTTGTGGTGTTAAGATGACACCTCGAACTGGACGTCTGGCACGAATTCCTACCTCACGTAGGCGGTTCCGTACGGTCTGGTCGGATATCCTGCGCAAACCTGGTATTGCTGCGGCTGTGGAGGTGGCAGTAGTCAATCGTTCCCGAAGGTGGCGTACCCGGATGTAGCGGTCACGTGTTGATCCATGTTGCTGGTAACGGTCCCACAGTCTGGAGATGGTGCTTGGGGACACATGGAATGCCCTGGCAACGGCCGTTCTGGATTCGCCTGCGTCTAGTCGGCCGATGGCATTGTTTCTCTGCGGTTCACTGAGACGTGGCATGTCCTGGATTGTCAACTGTCGGCCAGATACAGAGGCCAGGCAAGCGAACACCCTGCACTTTTATACTGTCGGTGTTCATGTTGCACGTGCAGACAACGCACGTGCAGTGGTGACATGGTTTGCACGTGGCTGCGTTTTTGCGAATATTCACATTTTGGAACTTTATTGTACAGTAGCTGCGTTTTATCGAATGTAACCGTGGGAATGTGTTTGGGACATGCAATGACCTTATATTCACAAAGCATGAACCGGTAGGAAACATAAAATCGGAGTTATAACCCATTTGTACCCTTTTGCGTTTCTTTTTTTGAAGAGTATATTTTATTGTCAAAATACATGTAGCACTGTCTTGTATTGTATATTAATTAATATATGTAAATGGGTGTTGAAGAGAATAAGGGATTTTTTTTTTATATGAAACAGTGTTCTAATAATGGTATATCAAGTGTTGTGACATGTATTGTTAGTGTTTTTCGGGGCTTTACATTGATGCAATAAACATTGTGCCTAAAATGATAACTCCAAATTCAGTACAAACTTAAAACCTCTGAATTGTTATGCTTTCATTGTATCAAAATAACTTGAAATGAATTTCTGAATATCCACAACTTTTCAGTAGCTGTTAATAACATTACTGCATCAAAAAGACCTTGCGGTGCTCAGAACAAACATCTATGGAGCCCATACTATAAACCAACAAGTATTATAAAATTAATAGTAGTCTATACCGTAAACCAACAGATACACTGTATTATCGAATTAATAGTAGTCAGTGTTTTCCCTAGGGGCCGGAAGGACCCCGTACCCACCCCGTGAATTTCTTTACCGGGATCGTAAAAATTGTAACCATTAAAAAAAGGGACGATTAATTCGCCAATATTATAAAATAAAATAAAATGCAAATGCTAGTAGTCATAAATATACTAGTATTCCACAAATATGTACATTGTTAGGTGGCCAGTTAGGGGAAAAAAGATCAACCATCATGATGCTCAAATGAAAAAAAGTAAAAAATTCAACCAACATCGATCAAATGTAAAAAGGAAAACGGATATACAAATCAATACTTTTGATTTCCTTTCACATGCAACAGTCCACTAATGAATATATGGTCACCAGTAATCTATGCCCCATCCCTGAAATGAATATACCTACAGATGTAATTTTATTAAAGTCCAAGTTGCAAGACTTGAAAGAAATTATTTTAAAAGTGCATTATATGATGAATTAACACAAATTTAAAAACGTACCTACATATAAAAAAAATATATTGACTTTCTTTTATTTGTTTTATCAGTCACTGAGTGATTACAATTTAGCAGGTGAATTTTTTTATCATGACCAGTAAATTTTGTATCCACTGGTCAGTATGGGAAGTCATTTTTTTTAAATTCTAGAACCCCTGATATACATACAGAAGTAGGGCTAATGAATATTCAATCATGGATAATTAATTTTTAAAATCACCAATCCCATGGTTAGTGGATTTTTTTTAAATTCTAGAAGATCTGGGTTTTACTTTTAGATAAATAGATAGATAACAAATAATACATATTACAATCAGTAATTCAGTAATATGTATTATCTGTTTGTGCGTAGTCTAATATTCTTATACTTCTTTTTCAAATTATTGTTTTCACATTATGTAAATATTTAATAATAAACATTATTATTAAAATCTATCTTAAAATATCTCCTTCTATAAGTGTACATGACACCCACATGTATTCCATAATGCATCTAAAAACAACTGGAAATTTAAAATAACATTATTGGGGAGCATGCCCCCAAACTCCCCTAGCATTTTCGCACCCTTTGGGGGCTCAGATAACATCAAACTATATTGCCAAACCTCTGAACAAAAATCCTGGGGGAAACACTGGTAGTCTATAAGTTTGTATCTCACCAACTGTATAAATGCTTTGGTCTGTAAGCTTGTTGATAACTGCATCCAACACCTCCCCAGTGTCTGGATGAGTTACTTCTGCCGTCAGGCCAACCTGCAAATAAAACATCATCTTGCTTTAAATGGCACTTCAGGCATGTGACCATAACAGCTAATACCAGGACAAATGATTTCTGCTCTCCTTGCAATATGTCTACAAAATTACTTTTGCTCTTTTAACTTTTCTAATGTCACTAACCACTGTCCCTGGAAAGACAACCCAGATAGATTAGGTGTGTGTGCCCGAGACAACATGCCTGAACCATAATTGGATATAAGCACAAAAATACGGTGAAATTAATTAATGAACAACTGGTTAAGAGAAAGATAGAGAGAGAAAGGGAGATCTAGTGTTACGTACATACAACAACTTAGCCTTCAGATGTACAAGTTAGTCGTGGGATGGGGCTTTGGTTGTGATGGAAAATAAAAAATTACCATTGAGGATGATTGATCCCAAGACCCATAGCACGCCAGGCTGTTGATTTACCATTGAGGTACATAGGGATAGATAGGAGTGCAATATGGGGTCTTTAGTTGGGAATGGGGGGAATTAGAATTTGACAAGTATACATATGAGTATGTTTAGTGGGAAAAAAATAGATTTTAAGGGCAGATCCCTTTGATATTTTTTGGTGGGGTCTGTTTCTTGAAGGAGATTAATAGCTAATGGCTAATAATTGGATGAGTTAGCCAAAGTGTAAACCTAAGGTTCGATAACAGGTTGTGGATTAATTCTATAACAATTGCCAATTTATGTTAGGGGGTCTTCAACAATTACTTATATGAAAGTAACACTATACTAATTAGTTCTCTAAAATGACATGATGATCTATACCAGCTCACAAAGGCCGTGGTATGTGCTATCCTGTCTATGGGATGGTGCATATAAAAGATTGCTTGTTGCTAATTGAAAAGAATAGCCCATGAAGTGGCGACAGCGGGTTTCCTCCCTCAATATCTGTGTGGTCCTTAATCATATGTCCAACGCCATATAACCGTAAATAAAATGTGTTGAGTGCGTTGCTAAATAAAACATTTCCTTATACCAGCTCCTCCTTCCTTTCGTCATTGTCACATCACTGACGATCATCAGGTTTACTGCATTTTTTCTTCTATATTTTAATAAATACTTGATATAAAACACCATCCATAATATTAAAAGAAAAATAAAGACTCCCTATATCTAAGGACCCCCCCCCCCCCCCAAATTATTTCTGTTTGTTTCTATGGTTTCAGATAAAATATTATGCATGTACTCTTTTCAAATAAATATTGATGAAAAATAATAATAACAATAAAAATATATATGGGGTCAGCCCCCCCCCCCCCCCCCCCCCCCCCCCCCTATGAGGTATGGTCATGATCCTGGAAACATGTATTGTTTTTTTTTTAGGTCTACATAGTTAATGAAAATGGTCTTAAAAAGGTTACATAAATCGAAAACACCACCTGTCCTCTTCTAGAGCAGAATGTAGGTCCAATTGTTGATACACCCCTACACATGGTGTTATGAAAGTTTGCAGCAAATCAACATTACATGTACATGTTTGATTATTGAACCCAATTTAATTATATCAGCATACCTTAAGAGGTCCTTTGATAAATTCATCTGTGACAATCAGAGATGTCTGCGCTTCCTTTAAAATAACCTGAAAAAATTGTATGAAAGTTAATACCACTGGTTTTATCATGGCTTCTACCGTTTAAAGGAACAATCAGGTCAAATATAAGCCTTAGGTGTTGAAAAGATGTATACCCTCATTACCAACACATACTGAGTATAAGAATTAATAAAAACATTTGATTATTCCTGCAAACAAGGGGCAGCCATTTTGTTTCTTTTTCGTCACCACTGAAAGCTTGGAAGGGAAGTGATATCAGCTTCTGTAAACTACTGCTGTATTAACAGACTAAACAAATGCAGTAATTTAAGGCAAGGCGCTTTGCTTTGATCAGCCTGACTTGTAAAAGAACATAAATGTCCTGATAATATAATAAAATAAAATTTAACTAAAAATATTTCAATGTGCATTAACAGTACTTTTCCCTGATGAAAAAATCCCAAAGAAAACAATGCATACATGTAGTAGTACATTCAAACAAAAATTACCACCCAGGATAACCAAGTGATCATTTCCTTTTCTTTTGACAGTTCTGTGACTTTAGATGAGACAGTCTACTTAATCAATAATATTACATATAATTACTTACTGTAATAAACCATGTTGGTTGGTAACGTCTATTACAAGTTTAGGGGTGACAGGTTATTTGTTTGAGAACGTTTTAATTTTCTTCAACAATATACTTACATTTTCTCAAATACCATTAAAGTTTAAACTTTAGACTAATATTAGGATGCATTAGATTGGTAAAAAATGCATCACAATACTTTGTGATGTTAATAATATCAGTACTTTTTTTTTTAATATTCTGGTCAGAAAGTCACTGTTACTGGGAATAATGGACATAAATACTGGAGAGCCTGTAAGTAAACATGACTTTTTAGATTTTTTGCCTAATTTTAATCAACATTAACTGATCATAAAAAAAATTAAAATTAGAAAAATACACAAAAATAATACTTACCGATTCAAATATGAACTTTATTTGATGTATTTATAAAACATTCAAGTATAAATTATAAACTTGTACCCACTCAACGTGTTTTTGTCCAAAATTAATCCAGTAGTCTAAAGGTTAAATACCTTGCACTTCACATTCTTGACAACTTTTCGAACTTTTGCTTCACAAAATGCTCCTCGATACTTAGCACTGACATCCGTTCCAACTGACAAGACAGCTGGTTCATGAGCAGCCTACAAATAATATAAAATTAAATATTAGTTCATGAAAATGTGTTGAGTGTGTCATTAAATAAAACATTTCCTTCCTTCCTGCTCTGGGGACTAGTACCGTAGAAACGTCACTATGCAACATTTGTGCCCCATCCAGATAAAACGAACTGTAGGCAATTTATTATTACTTGGTTTACAGATCTGCCACCCTAAAAAGCATGAAATGGCAGTAAAAGTGACATCAACCTTAAAAGACTGGTGACAATTCATGTTAGTGTTCACAATAAAACATTTAGGAGTACTGTGAGTACAATGTTCTCGTTGCTCCATTTAAGTCGGGTAGCCCGTCCCACTATTACATTTTGCTGCCCTGCTTTAGTGTTCTGTGCCCCTCTTTATTTCTCAACATCCCACTATATTTTTCTATTGTTACAGAATTAACAACGCAAATGGTTACTGCAAATGTGATGACATGTGTCGATATACAGTCTGGCGCCAAAGTAAAAACTGACCGACAGTCACAGCGTGCCAAGTAAGCTATGACACTAAATAAGTTGGGGGTATTGATGTCTGTTGTAGTTTTGTTTTGGAAATCAGATTAGGTCCAAAATATTGACCCGACTTTCTGTGAAGAAAACGTTCATTTTGCTGGCTAGATCAGGGCCTGGGCTATGCCATACAAATTGTATATGTGTGATGTCATTTGAGATTTGAGTTTCAACTGTAAAGTTTTATAGCCTGATCGGTGATCCCATGCCCCTCTAGCAACGATTTTCATCCCTGGAATTGTGTCCATGAAGAGAGTTACGTAACATTTATTTAAAATCTATTAAATACATGGTGATATTAAGTAAATTCAACATTACTAGTCATTAGTAATTTATTAATATACTATATACAACTCAATGCAGCATAGGTTTTTCTTGATACATTTGACATGATTTGTAAAGTAAATTTTGGCACTTTTTTCATAAATCAACTTTGTAAAATGTAGTCTTGAAGTGTCCTACACTTACACATATATATAACAGTAGTATTCCCATGGTTGTTGCTTGGGGTACCTGTGATTAGGTCAGCAAGACATGGATTGGCATTTGAGAAACATTCACCAACTTTCAAAGGGAAGAGCCAAAAGGAAGACCTAATACTAGTGAACAACAAAAATATGCTTATGTACAACTATTTAAAAAGAAAATGCAATATATTTGTATTATCATGTGGTCAAATTTTTATACCAATACATGCGAAACAACGTTCAATTAACGACCAAAGTGTCAACATAAAACTGATAATAAGTGATGACCTAAACAGCTTCGCTCAGCTGAGTCAACCAGTTTCATTACCACATCCAAAAAAAATAGAAGTGCAGTTTTACAAGTCAACTTACCATTGTCAGATGATCTCAAAATGACTAAGCAGGGCAATATTACAAATTATACATATGTAATTAATTTATGATCACTAGATTTATGTAATAATTCATCAACAAGTACCGGACTGTACACACGAAAACACAGCGAGAACAACAACTTGTCACAATGAGTCGAGAATTTTGATTGGTTGAGAGCTACGAAAATGCAGAACATGTATGAGATTGCGCGCTGTACATGCGTAAAGCGTTTAAAGCTGTAAATAAGAGGTCAAGGGTCATTTAATTGAGGTTCCGCTAAAGTGCCTTTTCTGACACTTTATATTTCATTTGTACCCGCAAATGACACAACAGACGTACACTACATATATGCGTATTATTTATAAGGAATGTATAACATTTAACGAATCACAGTAAAGTGTTCGAAATCTATTTCGTACCATACTTCCTGTTTATTTCGTACAATACTGCATGGTAAAGCATACAACAACTGAACAAGCATTTAAAAAACAAAAAAATTTATGACTTTTGTAATGTAAACTGCAGCAAATGGACCTAATTAGATGAAAAACACAAAATGTTATAATAGTTAAACATAAATCATGTTCAGCATAGAATGATAGATGTAAACATGACACGTCAGTGGATATTCTAGAGGCCAGTTTCGCAAATTTGAAAAAAAAAAAACCCGTCCCCTATTCGTCAGAGCAATTTATAATTAATTTTATTTAACCAAATTTTTTTTTAGTCCAATTCTCTTTAACTTAATTAGCTGTCCCCCAAGTTTTAATGTGTTTGTTTGCACCCTGCATTTGTAATCATTAAGCATTGATATGTGTTACCCATCTGCCAAAACTGTCCACTGAGAAACAGAAATGTTGGAAAATCTTACCGTATGCCTACAATGTCACATACTCATTCTCCATAAATAAGTGCATTTCACTGTCAAAATTTTGATTTAATGAAGGTGTTCTAATTTAAAAAATGATGATTGAGGAATATAATTTCAGGGCCGTAGCTAGCGATGGGGTGGGGACAATTTTGTTTACTGCTTATTGATATCGTATATAACCAGTTACCTCCCTGAAATGACTGCAAAATGGTATTTCAGAGCCCCTAGATTTCAAAATGTTCTGGGGAGCATGCCCCCTATAGTGTCTTGCGCCTTCTATATGCTTGTTCATTCCAAGAATTCATCTGCCCCCCCCCCCACTTCCACACACGCACGCACGCACACGCACACTATCTGGGAAGCATTGTATGCAGATGGAGGAGCTGGTGCCGACAAAAAAAAAAGCAAAAGCAATAGCATAAACAAGGCTGAGAGGCGTTTTCTTCAGACTGAAACCTGTTTGGGAATCAACAATATATTCCAGAAGAACAAAATATAAGCTATATCATATTACACATAATCACACTTCCACAAAATAATGAGACAGTTCCGTTCATGCACTCTGATAATGTTTTCTTCTTTTTCACACCAGTTTTCGTCTTCTTCAACCTTTCTTTCTTTTTCTTTCTGTACCGGACACGGTCACTGGCGAAGTCGGAGGTCATGCCCAAGATAGACGTGCCTGAACCTAAAGTGGTATATCAATTTAGAATATATTCTGATTCTATATTTATAATTCGAATACACGTATATCAATTTTAAATTGTTTAAATTAATTATTTCTTCTGAAAACAAGAATTTTGAACAACCAATTCTGGTTGTCACCACTTAAACGACCTGCTTAAACGGGTAGAATTAGGGGCCTAAGTGAAGGATGCCGTTCCCCACTTCAAACCACTGATATTTTTCACTTAATTATGGAAATATTGTGCATTGATTTGAAATTATTTATCAAAAATAAATGTCAAAATGTACTTGCAACGATGTAAATTGACTTAATTATTAAGGTAACGTTTCGGTGACTGAGTTTGACACCCAATAGGAAATGTATTTTTCATGCTGGGATGTCATTAAACATTCATTCATTCTTTTCGGTGACTGACGAATGCCTTTCCCGATTTATGCATTCGGAACACTTCGGCCAATTACGGATTTTTCGTAGAGTGATCACGAAAACAATCGGATATGTTCCGTGGGACTTGAAATTATGTAATTGTATTTTCTGAAAATAAACATTCGATTATTTTATTTTTATATATGTTATTGTTTAAAAAAACAACTAATTGAAAATGTAATTTACGATATAGTAATAACAGTAACAGCCTATAAAGTTGTTGTTTAGCGCTTATCCAATCATAAGTATTTTGTTGAGCCGCTAGCCAATCAATGAACAAATCATCGACGCACTGTCCGAGGCGTCATTATACACAGCATTTGAACCCTTTCCATATTCTTTACTGAAAACAAGTTTGAGGTATGTTTTTTTTTTAAGTAGATAGATTTTGCTTTTCTAAGAAGTACATGTAGCTAACCTTTCGGGTAATATCTTAAAATGTTTAATCTAGCGTGCCCAAATAAATAGGCTTTTCTGAAGTTTTCATCAAATTCATGATTTCAATATTTCATTTATTTGTGACTTTTGAAGTTTTGTCCTTCCCAATCCGGCAAGACTTCCGAACGCTTCTAAATAATTGCAGTTTTGTTTGACGTAACAAGAAAAGTAAAAGTTTTTAGGAAATAACAAAACAAAAAAACCCAACTATTTTTGTGTCCAACTTAGAAAACAGTTTGCTCAGAAATAAATAACTTAGCAGCTAAGCAGGGTTCGACGTTAACTATTTTTTACTAGACCAGTGGACTAGTATATCTTAAAATTTACTAGACCTGACCTAATATCAACTAGACCAAACTGCTGAATGACAAAATATACCTAAGCAGGGCTAATTTTGTTAAACTTTGCTTCATATTGCCTATTATTTGAAGAGTATACATAATAATTAGCCAATGTAACTATATTTGAATAAAACACACAAATAAAACCCCCATCAATAATTCCTGTTCCATCAGAAAGAGCAGTAATCAAGGAACAAAATGACACCAAGATGATCCAAATATGTTAATTAATAAGGAAGTTATGGCTATTCGAAGTATGTTAAAAATCGTCAATTTTTTGCATTGTTTTAGCCTTTAATTAAACTAATTACTGTGATCGCGAGCAATGATGTAATGGCAAAAGAAACCTGTATCTTCTTTGAATTTCAAGATAATTAAAGGGACATAACCTAGTTTTTAAACACTAAGGTATATTTTTTACTATTAGAGCTGTTTTTGTTAACTGAAATCATGCTTTACTTAGATTTTAGTGTTTTAATATTATCCATTATCCGTACAGTCAGTGTTTTTGGTCATCCTGGTGTTTTTAATACCAGAAAATGCATTTCTTATATTCTTAAAACCACACGTGCGTCTGAGAAGTAAGTTATGGATTCGTGTTTTAGTCTATTTTTAGAGGGTATTTCACCATTTCAAAGTCATACTCATGTTTCACTCAATTGTAACAGGTAACCCAAATGTGTTACAGGTTTGTAGATTAACTAAACTTCGTGTGCATTTTCATGGGTTGAAACTAGGGTGTGTCCCTTTAAATGAAATTTTCAGGAGAATTAAGACTAGGTATCAGCTATACAGAGCACTGTCAACTCTTTGGACTAATCAATAATCTGTTAATTAATTAATTAAGATGTAGCCCAGTGGTAAAGTGTTCACTTGATGCACTGTCGCTCTGGTATCGATCCCAGTCGGTAGGCCCATTGGGCTATTTCTCGCTCCAGCCAGTGCACTACGACTGGTATATCAAAGTGTTATGTCTGTGGAATGGTGCATATAAAAGATCCCTTGCTGTTAATCGAAGAGAGTAGTCCATGAAGTGGCGAAAGCGGGTTTCCTCCCTCAATATGTGTGTGGTTGTGACGGAACATGCTCTTTAATTTGTTTCGCCTGTGGCGATTTTTAATTGTGTTAGAGGGCCGTGTGCAGTTTAATTGCACTTAAGCCAGGTGGGCAACTTGTTACGTAATACTTTGCGCGATCGGGCATTCCAATATGCACTTAGTCCAGCTGTGGAGGCCATGTGGCGAGTAGTTACGTAATACCTCTGCGAGTGCGGTTTTTACAACCGTGATTTGGCGACGATGGCGTCAGTAAGTCTGACGATCAGAGAGAAATATACCGACTCTAGTAGAGGTGGAATATCAGATGATAGGGGGAGGTACCGCCTTGTACCCCCAGGCGAATTCTGATTTATAATAAATAGCTAGTTTTTAGAGATATCGAGGAGAACCAGAATAGGAAGGCTCCCAGGGAACGTAGTCCGTTGGACTTTGGTAAATATTTTTATTTCTGCTCTGTGTATAACCTTGATGTGATTGATATGACTTTAAATATTTTAATACTGTATTATACCAATATTCTTTAGACAGTGTCTTCGGTCATCTGACGAAGTAAATCGTAGACTTTTTGTTCTAACATTATACGAGTATTTGGTAATATAAAGCTTAGCCAGTCATCCTAGACGACCTAGGTAAACTGTAGGTTATTGTCTTTATTGTGATAGGTACCAGTATTAATTCTGTGTTACAAGGTTACTGAATGAGTAGTTAGGGTTAATTAAAAATTAACCCCGTTAGGAATAGAGCTGTAATTCCTTTATTAATTAAGTTCCCCTGGAAGCGTTCCTAAATTATCACACGTTACTGAACGAGTAGTAAGGGTTAACTAAAAATTAACCAGTTAGGAATGGTGTTGTAATTCCTTTATTAATTAACTTCTCCTGGAAGCGTTTCTCAATTATCACACGTGTGGGTGTGGTGTAACGGTGAAGTGATTCGCATATTGTGTAACTAGACACCTAGAGATTAACTAATTAAGTGATCAGTTCTGGGTTGTTATTATTGCTGTTATTAATTAACTACTACGGCTGTACATTTGTCAGCGTAGATTAATACAGATTCCAAAGTGTATTGTGTTTTTGTTGTGTTTCTAGAGAACTAACGTGCTATAATCATATATACTTTATATAAGATCGTATCTCTGATCTACCTAGAGACGAGCCATACTAGGGTTTAACAGCCTGTTACAGAGAGATCTAATAGATATACCGTTAGGAGATATTTTGATAATCGTGTTTTATTCAGTTACGGGAATTATAGAATCCCCGTGACAGGAGTCCTTAACCATATGTCCAATGCCATATAACCGTAAATAAAATGTTTTGAGCGAGTCGTTAAATAAAGCATTTCTTTCTTTCAATAATGCAGTCTAATGATCAATTCGACTCTAATCAGATAAAACAAGGTCCCCTAATAACAAATCCGGCATGAGTTCCTTATTTTCCCCATAACGATTTTAAATAAATGTTAGAATTAGTTTAAGGTTAGCGTTAGGGTTAGCGATAGTTATATACAATATATTTTAAAACAATACGTCGTTTGTAGTGTTTAATGCAATACCCCGTTGATATGGCTAATTCAATACCCCAATAGTGGGGAAAATAAGGAACTCTTTCCTTTGCTGCTGAAAACATGCCCATAATCTCTTCAGCATCGATGTTATGGACTAGGGCAGATTCAGTCTCCTTCCTCAGCTTATCATTAATATCCAGAGTGAAGTACATGGTATATTGGCGTTCAAGGACATCCACAACAGCAGCTAGAACAGCTCTCAACATTACAGTGAGTTGATCCTTATCAGCTACAGGGAACAGGCGAAGTTTCTTCAGTGTGTTGTCATCAGGCATTTTCTCCCCGAAAACATCAACATCACTGTTAAATAGACCAAGGGGGTCTTCAAGTGCAATTGTCTTTCAACTTTTGAATAACCAGTTTCACAACTGCAATGCCATCTACATGATTCATTTGTTTTTCTGAGGAGACATAGAACTTCTTCATCCATGGACCTGTAAGTACTTTACCCAAAATCCCCAACACCAAAAATTCCAGTTTTGCAGTATCACTGTGGAAATCCTCAAGAATACTACTCTGGAGTGCACCACAAGAAGTTCCAGAAGCAAACAATTCCTCCAGGACATCATAGTGCTCAATAAAGAGGCCACAGATTTTGAATAGCACATGCAGATGATTTCCTTGATAGCGTGACAGGAGAGTATGAGGGAGATTTTTTTATATCAAGAAATGCTGTAAAGCCACGTGGGTCACCCTTTCCATCTTTAAATCTGAGTTTATTGACCCGAAGAACAACATTTGCACCTATGCAGTCTTTGCCGAAGACTTTGCCTCGTGTTGTTTCCAGTTTCTTAAGGGCTGAGCGACTTGACGATGCAATTGTATCGAGGGGGTGGAGATGACAATTTAGCTCATTTAGTGGCTTCTTCCACACCTCCCTGACCAAGCGAAGAGCTGCTGCATTTGCTGCACAGCGGTCAGTCAACGTATTTGTTATGTTGCTAATGATCTTTTCCCTAGACCTCTGGTAGTCTTCATTGTGAAAGTATGCAAAAGTTTCTGTTAAATTGTTCACTGTTTGTCACATGATTAGCATAATCTGCTGCAGTTCCCCCTGGTAACTCATCGACAGCCGCAGCGACATAATCAGTTTTTGTTGTGAAATGGATGCTGTTAACATGTGTGCCTTCCTGTGTGGTAGTGTCGAACCCCATGGTAACATTTTAGTCCGGGAGCCCAGAGAGGTTTAATTAGCAATGCGAGTACAAAAGGTCTGAGACCTGGAATACATAGGTGTGGGCTGTGGGACCCCCAAACGTCCATTCTTAAGTGTCATCTCCTGTACCAATCCAAGGGGCCGCCCCTCAAAATACCCCAAATTTTAAGTTTAATTAGCATGGTTGAGTACACCAATCAAACCTACACCAAAATGTTCTCTGTTGATGTACTAATTAAGATTAACCGTTCTTAAGTGTCAGCTCCTGTACTTAGTCCACTTAAGAACGCCCCTAATTAGCACTAATTAGAAGTTTAATTAGCATGGTTGAGTACATCAACGAAACTGATACCAAAATATTCTTTAGGGTACCCTGACTAAGGATCAGTGATTCTTAAGTGTCAAAACCTGTACGGGTCAAAGGTCACAGGTCACAATCCATCCAATTTCAGGTTAATTAGCATGACTGAGTACATCAACGAAACTGATGCCAAAATATTCCTTAGGGTACCCTGACTAAGGATCAATGATTTTTAAATATCAACCCCTGTATTGAATTCACTTAAGGTCAAAGATAACAATTTGCCCAATATCAGGTTTATTAGCATTCACGAGTACATGACTATTTCCACATTTGAACAATGAAAGATTACATTTACTTGATCTACTCATTGCCTTTAATTCTCAATGTGAGTGTTATAGCAGTGATACTTTTTGCATAAATGACAGTAACTTGTAATAGTTATACATTCGTTGATCCAGTGTTTTCACCAGTGTCTGGTAAAATTCTGAATGTACTATTAATTAACAATGAAAAGCCTGGCATACCAAACTTAAGATACAAGCTAGTTCACAGGGTCCATAGGTGATGGTTCTGGGCGATGTAATGGCCACTCATTTGAATAATAAATTTTGGTGAATTCTGTCCAAGTTGCGAGCCACATGATATACTTTCGATTCCGCGCCATAACACATGACATAAAAATGGGATTTCTCCAAAACTACAGCATGAATAAAGAATGTGATTATATGATTATACTAAATGTAGTCGAACTCCACGACTAGGTCAAAACGAAAAGTGTTTCCCTAAATCTAAACTAAGTTATTGATGTGATCAAAATTCAACTGAAGGTTCATTTTTCTGATTAGTCACCAGACAGAAAGAAAATTATTGATCAAAACAGAACTTAAGTTCCAGTCTGTTTCCATTTCATTGCCTGCCTAAACAACTTTCACCTTCCTTAATCTTCATCCTCAAAAAGGACTGCCTCATCATCAGATGATACTGTCATGTCATCCTCTTCGATGCTCTCATCATCAACGATCCCGTTTTCATCTGTAATGAGGGTTTCTGGCAGTTGTATCAGTGAGATCGACATTCACCCACATTTGTGAAACAAAGGATGCATGTTTGATATGCATGATTAGCTCTGCTTCACATGGGGGAATGGCACTTGCAATTATGGCCTTCAGCTTTTCCAACGGATTTTTTTTGTCATTGACTTTGGTCCATAACCCTTTTTAAATATCTTGTATTGAAAAGGCATTGGGTGTTGTCTTGCTTGTATCCTTTGTTCCATAGATGCTAGCGGTAAATGTTTGCAGGGTATTTTGTGTGATATGACTGAGTTCTGCATCAATCGCCATATCTTCAAATGCTTTTTGTACCTCAGTATTCTTTTCCAGCTTAGCAGATGGTCTCAACTTTCCCTTGCGAACAAATGATCCAGTGTAGTATCTGAGGGCCAAGTATCTGGTAAATAGCGATTATATTGGTATATCTGTGGTTATTGTTGGCAGCTGTACCAACATCAATCAACAGTGGCGACTCAAACTTTCTGCAGTCATACAGCATGATGACTGCTATGTCAGTATCTCCTTTTACCCCAGTCTTGTGAGAGTCATCAACTGCTTTTGCATGAAGGCATATCTTGGTATCCGCCTCCTTGTGGTTATGTCTAAGGTCATCGACCACTTCCCACTTGAGAACTCCCATCTACAACTTTGCCAGGAACTGTGGTAGTTGAGTTTTGAATGATCTCGATTTCAAGGCATCACTATTAACCTGTGGTCTCCTTTGTTAGGTCCTGTTATCAAAAACTCCCAGTTATCTGCTCAACATAAGCACAGGGAAGGCTGCCAGTGACAAGATTCGGGAAAGTCTGCTGTGTTCCAGAAAATGAACAATCACACCAACGAGAATTCCTACAGTCCTGCATTAGTGATCTCAACAGATTTGAAGAGAAGATAAAGTCATTTACAAATGATTGTGTGAAGAATCAAAGAGCTAAAGACCACAGAATAGCTGAACTTGAGAGTACAACATATCTTATGGTTCACCTGGTGTTACTAGCAACCAAACGGAATCTGGACTTGCCATTCATATTTGAATATTCACTCACACCTGTACCATTGTCAATGTGCAACACAGATGGAACAATGGCAAAAACCGAAAAAAAATGCTCCCTTCCATTTATTGGAATCAAGAGGTGAAAGATGGAAAAGGCCACCCCGAATTCACACGTGTATGCATTGTAGACGGCCAGTTTCCCCTTCCTACATTACCTCAGTCTACCGTCAACTTACGGAGAACTTGCAAGAAACATTCTGATTCAAACAATGGCATTGTCTATCATTCAAATTCACCTCGTCTTTGACAACTACCCACAGCCATCTTTGAAAGATATGGAGTGAGGCAGAAGATGAGCAGATAACAGAGTTTTTGATCATTCAAAACCCAACTTTCACAGTTCCTGGCAAGGGAGTGGCAGGACCAGCAATATGCACAGATAATTGGAAGCCGCCAGCTCTACCTTGATATTCCAGGGGAATGCCATCATTTCAAAGTTGTAGATGGAGTTCTCAAGTGTGATGTGGTTGATGACCTTAGAAATAACCACGAGGAGGCGGATACCAAGATATGCCTTCATGCAAAAGCAGCTGATGACACTCATAAGACTGGGGTAAAAGGAGACAGTCATCCGTGTGTCAGGTACTGACAAAACAGTCATGTTGTATCACTGCAGAAAGTTTGAGTTTGATACTTGGCCCTCAGATATGTGCCAATTCTTAAGTGTCAAAACCTGTACCGAATCCACTTAAGAATGGGTCAAAGGTCAAAATCCATCCAATTTCAGGTTTAATTAGCACGATCGAGTACATCAACGAAACTAACGTTAAGATTTTCTCTATTGATGTACAAATTAAGATCCTCCACCATTCTTAAGTATTAACTCCTGTACTTAATCCACTTAAGACTGCCACTAATTAGCGCTAATTAGAAGATTAATTAGCATGACTGAGTACATCAACGAAACTACTGCCAAAATATTCCTTAGGGTACCCTGACAAGGATCAATGATTTTTAAATATCAACCCCTGTACTGAATTCACTTAAGGTCAAAGGTCACAATTTGCCCAATATCAGGTTTATTAGCATTCACGAGTACATCAAAGCATTAATACGTTCTCTGTTGGTATGGTAAACAAGATCCGTCATTCTTAATGTCAACTCCTGTAGTTAGTCCACTTTAAATGCAATGAACGTGAAATGAAAATGTATGATTAATATAACTAAATAGTTTTCTATTTTATTGTACGTATTTGACCGGAAATAAGCCCAGGGGGCCAAGACAACTCATTGTGAGCTTAGCATGGGGTGGGCTTATTCCCAGACAAGGGGCCAGTTTTGTTGAAAAAAAATTTCATAATAATAATTAAAATAAATAACAATACTTAAAAGAACTAGGAAGAAAACAAAAAACGTTCAGTAGCACATCTATTAATTAGTGTTCCATTTGTTATTAATAAATAATAATTGTTTATTAATTAAATTGTGGGTTTTTTTTACTAGTATCTAATTATTAGAAACACACCTTCTATGTTACAATTACTTACCAGTGCTGTTTATTTACATCCAAAATTTAATGCTGAGAAGACTTAAAACAACAGCAATTAACAACAAACTCAATAGTGTGTACACACGTTTCTGATACAAGCCAGCTTACACTACAAAGAATTGTCAATCTAAGGTCATTGTTCTTAGCCAATCAGAATAAGGTATTTGCTTAATTAGCATTAACTGCGGACCCAGTGTGGTGGTAAAAATAGACATTGGTTTTTAGTTCATACTTGGGCTTGGATACTTCAGAGAAATACTGCAGGCATGAAATTGAAAACAATGTTACACACTGTTATTGTTAGACTGCTAAATCTCACTGGTGGTAAAATATTGTGTTACATTTGTGTTTAATTATCTGCAGGAGGTATGACCTTTTAAATGAACTTTGAGCAAACTTGCAATTTCGTGTTATTTATAAGGTGACGAAGTTGGGGGTGGGCTTATTTACGAATGAGGGCCTAATTTCTTAAATGCTATCAAAACGGAGGGGGGCTTATTCAAAGACATGGGCTTATTTCCGGTCAAATACGGTAATATTATATGAATATGATATATGACTATTTCCACATTTGAACAATGAAAGATTACATTTATTTGATCTTCTCATTGTCTTTAATTCTCAGTGTGAGTGTTATAGCAGTGATAATTTTTGCATGAACTGTTGTAATAGTTATACGTACTTGTTCCATTGTTTTTACCAGTGTCTAGTGAAATTCGGAGTGTACTATTAGTTGAACAGTGAAAAGCCTGGTATACTAAACTTAAGATACAAGCTAATTCACAGGGTCCATAGGTGATGGTTCTGGGTGATGTAATGACCACTCATTTGAATAATCAATTTTGGAAAATTCTGTCCAAGCTGCAAGCCACACGATATACTTTCGATTCTGGCCGTTTCCGGTGAGTGTTGTGTGCAAAACGGCGGGAAATATGAATTGGGGAATGCACTGTATACAGTGTACAGTATATCGACTGACGTGACGTTGGGCGAGATATCTCGCCTGCAGTAGTCAGAAGGTTAAATAAACTAAAGCAACAGTAAACACATGTAATTTGTTTTGTATGCATAGCGCATCGTCCAATCAGATGATGCTATTTAGGTCACTGACCTACATTTACGACTGACAACATGGATCGGCAGAAAACTATCTGGTCAGAAATCCACAATTACGGTCAACCAGGAGGATATTAACCAGTAAACTCTCAACATATATTATCTACAAATGTTATTTGAGTCATATAATGTAAGATCTATAAGATTTGATAAAAATATAATGGTTTAATCGAGCTGGGATGAAGAGCCATTTTCAATTATTTTCATCCGCCATGACGCTCCATCGGAACGATAGTGACTAATTTCGGACATTCAAAACCTACTTTCGGAACATCAGACTATGATGAAACTTTGTCAGTTTGTAGTTGAAATGTTATATTAAAATCCCACTTACCTTTGGACGAATCCTAGAAGTTCGATCGATGTGGCTAAAGAGGGGAGTTTCCCTCGCGTCATATAAAAAAAAATCTGGTAAATACGTCCGCCGAACCAACAAAAAGCCCGCATTTCAGGGAAAGCCCTCGCCAAACTCCGTAACGGGTACAATCGGAGAACAATGGCAATCCCGAACTCAAGTAGTTTGACATACCTACATCATGGTATGTGTAACTTTTTTTGCATATTTTACTCATGACTGAAACATATTTAACATTAAAAGTTAACGCTTGTAGTCTTATTACAGTGGAATAAGCTAAACTGTATCTATGGCAAACAATGCAATATATCACTTCACAGAATATCCATATAAACTCTGTTCAGTTGCCTTACTCTTTCTTTTCTAAAACAAGTCCGTTTCAGACGGGTCTTTGTCAGATGAAAACCCCGTATTTGAACAGGTCCATTTTTTGTCTGCTCGAATACGACCGTAACCACATGTAAATAATTTGAAAACGAAATCGATTGTCGTATATTTGAAAAACCCGAATTGTTTTTTTTCAAAGAACGAACACTATTGTATGTTTTGCATTTTTATTACCTTATTTGACTTATTGGACAAAAAAACAAGTACCAAAGTAGAAACAATAATACTGTTTTCGCCGATAGTATTTACGACATAGATCTATGCACACTAAATTTAGCAAACGCACACTATTGACAAACCTCGATCGATTCTGGTATCAACGGAATCAACCGAGTTGTAACGAACGGTGCCCTCTACATATCGGATCCGTCAGTGGTTAGCACCAGTCGGGATTGTTCAGTTATTCACTGCCCACTGCATCACGTCTAATTATAGAACTTGGGATTTCCGTGTTATAGTTTAATGGAAAATATTAATGTTTGTAGGATCACTGGATGGCAAATTAATTCACTGCTCATAAATTATCAACATGACCAGTCGGCCTACTCAGAAACACTCATGACTAGACCGAACCAGCCGTTTACTAGACGATGTCGTTCGGACGTACCTTAGTGTCGAAGCCTGCTTAGTCAGTTCCATAGCATGAAAAAAGGCGTTCCCTGTGGGACGGACTATAGACAAAGACATTTGGACAGTATGATCCCTCTGTCATCAGATCACTCTATAGCAATAATGCTGTATAGCGGACTACCACACGGTAGAGATTCCTGCTCTAATACAACAACAATTCTAAGTTTGACGCTAAATACCTTTACATTGATCATTTTCCAGTTCGCCAATAACAAATATTTCGCTTATTCACCACTAATACACACACTACAGGAAGAAACCTGTTGGTACATACGTATACTGTATTAGTGGGAATCTTTGTCTACCATGTGGAGTCGGCCATTCCTTGTTTTTGCTGCAGATTGATCTGATGGTTGAGTGATCATAAGACGTAACTACAAAAAGTCTGCCTAGCTACTGAATGGCAGAGTAGTCTGTCTAGCAGTATGCCTACATGTATTGTGTATTTCGTCATCATTTTGAAACATCTGTTTGAATAGTGTGGAATTCTGATACAGCTGCTGCAGATTTGAATGGAAAAAACCCAGTAGTTGCTTCTTCTTTTTTTAATCCTCTGTCAGAATTTCTACTCATTTGGCGAATGGGTGTGTACTTACAAGTTCCTGGACCCCTGTGTGTGAAAATATAAAAACAGGTTTATTAAAATGTACTTTGTTTGTATTTTGCAAGAAAAGATCAAAGTAGTTAAACGACACCATTAAGAGTGCATTAATATAAAATGGAGATGAAAAATACTGATTTGTAAAATGTTTTTCAGGTTGTGGGTACATATAAAAGATCCCTTGCTACTAATGGAAAAATGTAGGTTTCGTCTCTGAAAAATTACCAGTCTTAGTGGTGTCGTTAAACAAAACAAACTTGATTCTTTTTGCCAATTGAAAAATGATAAGAAAAATTGCCAAATGTTTTATATTCAATAACAAAGGAAATCTTAATATGTGCTATACTATAGTGGTGTCATTAAATGTTTATTATTTCTATTGCATTTGTCATTTCAGACTTTGTTGCTGTCCTAGGTGGAATTGATAATTATAATATTGCAAAACTTAGAAGAAAAGATCTTAAAGCTAACTATATTGCAAGACTTGGGATACCTTAAGCTAAGGAACAGACCAAAATGCCTTTGGATGAAAACTGTCGGTTGAAGACATACAAGAACAAAGGAAGAGATGCAGATGTAACTTTCAAATCATCTTTATAATAAATTATATTGATAACATGAACACAAACCCCAACATATTTACATTAATTCCATCATCTATACTAAAGGAACAATTAGTTTTAACTCTGAGCATTTTCCAACAAAATCTTATATGGGGGTGGGGTTAAAACAAATTTTTATATATTTTTTTTAATCTAAGAGAAAGTACATTTAGTAATCTGGTGTTTGTTTGGACTACAGCAGGCGAAATAAGTCAACAAAGCTTACAGGTCGTTGCCACGTCGAGTGAGTTGAATAGTACTTCATTTGCCACAAACAAAAACTACACCCTCAAACTTTGATCAATAGTGGGGTTTTTTTATTTTATCAAATACATACAAATGTCAGTTCTCTGTGATTTTGTTGTACTTCATGATAATGGTAATTATTAGCTTGATAAATGTATTGTATCCCATAGGTTATTAGGACTCCTATTTTGTGGTAACCTGTTCATGGGCTGCCAGACACGGCTTATTTCAATGCCTGCTGAGATTTATCAAATAACAGAACATAATTTTTTAAAACTTGATAGCAATATTTCTAGTTAACTGAAAATTGATAAGCAACTATTGTTTAATGTTTTAAAATTGTATAGCAATCTGTGAAATTTGTATAGTGATGCAACACTGAAAAAAATGTTCCATGTATATTCGCCACTATTCCTCAAAGGTTATATTGTTATTTATTACCCAGTTTGGAGTAACATTTCCCAGTCTGAATCATTTGCATTTTTTTATTATTATATAAAGACATGAAACAAGACATAACCCTTGACTTCTTTCCCCCATAATGTTTCGTAATGCAAAATCTATTAATTTTAATAAATACATGTATAGTATTACTCATTTAAATTCTAACTTATTTATACACCCATCTAAATTCTAATATATATTTGAAATGGAACTAAAAATTCCCAATTTCTTCTAAAACACAGCTAAAATTATCAGTGTTTCTGCCAGAAAGAAATTTTTGGGTATGGAATTGAATGCAACCACAGTAAACAGGTGGTATGGGGGGCCTCCCCCAGAAAGAAAATGGGTTTAATTTTAGGGTTAGGGTTACGAAAATCATAGTAATGATAAGAGAAATTAATTTTGTCAAAATGTTAACTTTAAAAAATAAAATCTGCCAAAATAATTTGGGTATGGCACAATACCCGTTTTACCAACTGGCAGAAACCCTGCAAAGTCTAAACCATTGGTGTCGTGTCAAATTTTAGAAATTTGATAAATTTTGTTAAAGCAACATTTTTGTTTTGTGTATTTGCTGAAGGAGATGCGAAGACGTCGTACTCAAGTCTCTGTTGAGCTAAGGAAGAGCAAGAAAGATGAACAACTGCTGAAACGTAGGAATGTGTCGGTCTGTGATGAACCAACAAGTCCACTACAAGAAAAAAATAAGGTAGATGCTTACTGCTTTTTATTATTTATACACCCATCTATGATGGGTTGTATTATGGTATGGCGTTGTCCGTCTGTGTATCTTGAATGCAGATGCATACAAGACCATCAAACCTTACATGTAGGAACAACTTGGGATGGCAGTGTGTCGCATACAATTACTAAGTCACTGTGACCTAATTTTCAGTCTACTGCACATTACAGTAAATCCTTGTCCGGATCTCATCTTGTATACAGATGCATACAGCACTATCAAACCTCATGTAGGAACAACTTGGGATGGTGGTTTGCCACATACAATTGTTTTCCATCAAACTCATGATGGGCGTATCATGTACCACACTGGTACTCTTTTTGTTGATATCAAAAGATGTTTTCGTCTTATCTACAGTCTACATTCCCAGAAGCTATATTTAAATTCAATACGAGTTTGCTGTATCATACATTAACACACCTGAAGTGGCAATTGTTTTTCAATAAGTATGTTTGTAAATATTTTATTTAAATGTATTGGTGTGCACACAATTTTTTTAGACATATGCATATTTTTTATATTACACTGTTGCATTGTACCTGACTGTTTAGTGTGATAGCTCACTTGTCACCTTGTCAATCATGTTTTTACTTTGGTGCCAGACTGTACATTGACACGTTTGCAGTGACCAGTCGAGGTTTGCTTGACCACATTCATTTTAGTAATGCCAGAAAATACTGATTATTAATTTCAGTTTAACATAACGACACATTATTAACTACTTAATAATATCACGTCTTTAATGAAACTTACAATTATCGGAATTAAAAGTATTTTATATAAAAATAATATTACAAGCGAGTAAAATTTGAAATTTTTCCAAATGAATGCTGAACATGGCGAAACATACTGATAAATGTTCACTTCGCCTATTTTTATCAAACTTCTCCCCTTCATTCTGGGAAAGAAGTCACTTTTCTCACTTTTTCAATTCTATATAAAGGCCTGGTATTATCACAATTATGTTTTGCACTTAAATATTGTCAGTGCAACATAAGCTCCAAAAGAAAACTATCTGCATATCATGCATCTTTCTAAGTCTGAGCATTTCGCAGAAAACTAATAATTGTGCTGCAGCACGACAATTGGATGTCAACAAGAAACAAGTGAGAAAAAGGAGAAGATGTCCTGGCTGAGATGCCCAAGTCTAAGGAGGCCAGACGAGATTGATAACATAGAAGAGATGACCTTGACCTGCCTCAGGGCTCACCCTGTATATTGTCAAATTAGCAAATTGCTAATTTTTATACAAAAAAACTACAAGATTTAGGTTTGGCTAATAAAATATTCCTTAAATTAACCACATTTTAATGTTTTTTCAAGAAAATACTCTACATTTCCTAAAATTGGCTAAACCAAAATTTGTTCCAGTGTGAGCCCTGCTGCCGGAGAGCAAAGATTTATATGAAGGGGGCACATTTAGTACACGTAAAAACCTGTGGGGCTGAAAAACATTTAACCATGGTATTAACATGCATGACTGATAGAAAGGAATTAACGCCGATGGTTATGTTTAAAATAAAAAAGTTTTCCTATAGGTGTTGAGGAAAAGGACTGGCTGA
Source organism: Gigantopelta aegis (assembly GCF_016097555.1). Taxonomy (NCBI): domain Eukaryota; kingdom Metazoa; phylum Mollusca; class Gastropoda; order Neomphalida; family Peltospiridae; genus Gigantopelta; species Gigantopelta aegis. The sequence goes on from NC_054702.1 coordinate 43,613,755, forward strand.
ATGAGTTGCTAATGCTGCAGTGGTAGGTCAATGTGCGGATGTCCTGACAACTGTACACTGTTAATGCTATTGTCCTAGTATGAAAATTTATACACTATTTTTTTTATAACATATAAATTATTATTAGTTTTTTTATAATCTATGTAGCTTTCTTTACACTTCTCTTCAAAATATTTTGTCAATAATTAAAGCTGATTGTTTTTTACAAAATCAAAAGGGCACATTTAGAAAATGAGATGGGCCTATTCCTAGATATATCCAATACATTTCTTTTCCTTTTTATTTTCATTCCATCTGCTCTTTGATACAAAAATTTGTGCAATTAAATTCCATATTTAAGAAGAAAGTTGTTCACTTGCCATTTTCAGAACCTCGCGCAAACTTGTACTGTTACAGACCATTTGGGACAGTGCTATACATTTTACACATTGGGACTGTTTCCATAACAAGTTTTCCCCAAGGACCATTTATATGTTGGGTGTAGCGGGATTCAACTTAATCTGTTGTTGTCACTTACCTACTTGTGTCGCAGGATCGAACCACCTCTGATTCATTCAGCTGATTTTTCTCATTCCAACCAGTGCACCACGACTGGTCAAATATTGTGGTATGTGCTTTTCTGTCTGTGGGAAAGTACATATAAAAGATCCCTTGTATTAGGAAAAATGTAGTGGGTTTCCTCTGATGACTACGTGTCAGAATTACCAAATGTTTGACATCAATAGCAGATGATTAATTAATCAAATTAAACCAAACAAACTTAACTTTATATATTGGTAGGTTTTCAAATTAAATTTCTTATTTTATTCTTTTAACAGGAAAGGCTTCTGATGAGTATTCCAGAGATAATTGCTGGAATTACTTCGAGTGATCCACAAACACAACTGACTGCAACCCAGGCAGCAAGAAAGCTTCTCTCAAAAGAACGAAATCCTCCTATTGATGATGTAATTCGTGCTGGAGTAATTCCACATCTTGTACAATTCCTCAAATACAATGACAGGTAGGTGTGGCTTCCATTTTCTGATTGGTTGAGACTGGAGTAGAATGTTGTTTAGTACAGTGCCTTCCAAGGGTGCAGTTAATTTTTTTTTCTCTAATCCTCCGGTATATAGGACAGAGTTACCCCCTGAAAGAAAGCTATGTAAGAAATTTCTCTGAATATCACACGCTTGCGTTTAACATTACGTTGTTGGTAATATATGATGTCATTTAATGTGAGGTGGCGACGTGAGGTCGATAGACAGTTTTAAATTCATATTTTGTTATTAAAACCCTCATTTTAAAAGCTATCTTATTAATTTGTAGTGTTAAATTTTATTTAACATGTGAAACACGGCAAATACGATAGTGTAGTTTATGACAAAATAGTCCTCCCCAAAAGTTAACTGTGTTCAGCCATGTTTGTCTGTTCGTGTAAAATAATGGTTTATTTACCGAATGAATGAGAGAGACTTCATCATATGTGGTCATGTGGGATAGAAAAAGTACACCCTCGGTGGTGAAAATTTCAACCATGGGACTGGGCAAGCCTCAATCCAGGTCGAAATTTTCACCACCTCAGGTGTACTTTTTCTCTCTCCTCAAAGCCCTCTACGTTAACTTTTCCATCTAGGAGCCAGATGGAACCTACTTGTATTTTTATATAGTGTGTTTTAGTCGCCAAATGAAAAAAAAATGGTTTTACAGTGAAATCGGGGACCTAATATTTATCCGGTCTGGAGAGAATCCGGTGTTTTGAGGGTCACGTTTTAGAATATAGTTATTTCCCATGACATCAAATTCGTAACTGCAAACGAACATGTCCGATAATTGCCGAATGAATTTGACTGTCGAAGCGACGACTCATAATAATGTCACTTTATCCAGTTTTGTTATGTATCTTTCTTTTTTATTAACTAACATTAAAACATAAATAAAAACAGAAGATGCATAAATAATTTAGTTTTTACACAATTAGGGTTGCAAAATGACAGTTGTCAAACTTGTGCCTAATCTTTTTGTTTACAATAAAATATTTTTTCAATCAATAATGAAAGAAACAATTGTTCAGATTAACGTTTAAAAAATGAGTCCATGCAGTGTTCTCGCTGCTCCATTTAAGCGGGGCGGGGCCCAGCTATTCCATTTTGCTGCCCTCCTTTTACGTTCCCCGCCCTCCTTTATTTTTGAGTGCCCTTCTTTATTTTCTATCTATTTCCAAATTCACACTTTTTTCCACACAAAAAACAACGATCAGTCTGCACACTGGACATCAAAAGAAACAAGCCGCGTTGTGTATGAAAAAGCAATTGACGAAACATTTACGACAGTTACCGTAACGTAATTTAACAGTATTTTTAACAGCCTCTATTTTGTCCAATATCTGTATCCATTTGTATGTTTGATAGACACAATAAGATATTTTATGTGAGCAATGAAAACATTTAATTTTTTCGGATTCAGCAATCTCCGATTGAAAAAACCCTCACTTAAATAAGGCGCCAAATTTGTCACGTGATCAGGTCATTCTGTCTTTTGTTTCCACTAACTATCGTCTGATATTTTGTCCTCAGTTGCAGATATAACTGGTTATAACTGATGATTTTTACTTTTTGTCATTGTTTATTCAGCAGTTCTTTATAAAATATTGTAAACTTCATTTTGGGGGGATGTGAACGCAACGGAAGTGGTAGTGTTTATCATTAAAATCATTTATCTTAGTGCCAAATAATATATGCACAGCCTTTACAAAAACGAAACTACTTTTTATCAGCTGGCAATAATATTTTTTTGTTTTTCGTATATCTTGAAATCTTTATGAAAAATAATATTAAAACTTTGATCGGTCCAGAAAAACCGGAACTGCCCGTGAATGTCAGACCGATATCATCTTCAGTTCAGTTAAAAGACGAGTCTGCTTGTATTTCGTATTTATAAACCTTTTTGCACTTTTTTGTAGCCAAAATAAGGAGTATGTCTTTTCACAAAGTCTACCAACACACAACAATATGGTAACCAAATTACTTTCTCTCTCCCCTCCCTCTTTCTTCTCTTCCCCCCCCCCCTTTTTTTTTTTTTTTTTTTTTTTTTTTTCCCCTCCTGTTTTTTTTTTGGGGGGGAAGGGTGTGGTGCCGAGCGGCCGCCCTCCTTTAATTTTCACCCAGCGAGAACACTGCCATGGTTTGTTGTTTTGGTTTAGATTTGTTTTTAACAATGTTCATTGATATTGATTCCAAGTTTCAGAATGTGTTCCAAATAGCATACAGTGCATTCCCCAATTCATATTTCCCACCGTTTTGCACACTGCACTCACCGGAAACGGAAATATATAATAAAAGAAAAAAAATTTCTTTTCAAAATGGTGGCTTTTATTTAGATTTTTTCAAGTTTTTGGCAAGTATTTTCGCTTGACGACAATGGCAGCACGTCGCAGTAATTTTCAGAGATCAATAGCTGATTGTGACAGCTAATTTGAGAATAAATTTAATCGTTTTACCAACAACGAAAATCACCAAATATTGCAATATGTATCATAGTTCAGGTTTAAAAAAAAATTCTGGTCAGAAAACCACTTTTATCGGGAATAATGGACATAAATACTGGACAGCTGGCCATAAATGCCTGTAAGTAAATGCAACTTTTTCGATTTTTTGCCTAATTTTAATCACCATAAACTGATATAAAATATCATAAAAATTCGAAAAAACCAAGAAAATAATACTTATCGATTCTGAACTTTATTTCATGTGTTTATAAAACATTAAAGGCATATTGTCACAGACCACTGACCCTTTTACATGGCCAAACAAAGTATTACTTAAAAATATATATATTTGATTTGTCCCTAAATGTACTTTATTCAACCATCTACATAAACTCCGTACTCTACTTATTAATGATATTTATATATTTTGTAAAAATAATAGAATTACATTCAGGGATTTACCTTGTTTTTCTGAAATGGGGGTCCCTTGGACTCACCTCTTCTTTTCTGGGGGTCCCAACCTGAAAACAAAGGGTCCCAAAATCACACAAACGACAGAGCTGCAGACAACAAATCACGTGTATACTATGTTTCATTAAAGTAAATTTAACAAGCTGTGTTGTTGTTTTTCCTTTCGGGAAATCAATGTCGGTATTCATTGTTTGTTCTTTCAAAATCAACATTTCACTTTGATCTGTATAATTATTTGAACCATTTCCTGCAAACTAAATGACACTCACAATACCATGCGTTGTTTATGAATCGTGCTACTTGTTTGTTAATGCAAATCAGAACATTTAACCAATTTGTTTTATTCGCCCGGGAATTTTCGATTGTGTTCGGCCTGTTGACGAGAAGTTCCGAATGATTGCAAATCCGCAATCTCTTTCCGGAAATTACTAACTTTACCCGATTAAGCGCAGCAAAGGATAAAAACGCAGTGTTCCCAGAGATTAAAACTTTTTGTTTTCCATATGGGGAATCCCCATTTGAATAAGCAGTTTATAGGTAGAAAAGAAATAGTGTGTTACACAGAATGATAGATCTTTGATAGTGGACAGGGTTACTGAAAATGTCAGATATTTTATGCGTCCCACGGGATGCAGTATCTCTATTTTTGCGGGTCCAGTTAAGTTATAGTGCATCCTATACGCAAGTTTTGTGCGTCCGGTATATCCCTGTACATTGCTGAGAGGGTTGACATGGATTTCACTCCATCATGGTGTAGTTAAGGTGATGCAATAGCAAGGTTTGGTTTGTAAACATTAATGTAATTTTGATTTATTATTTATTTTTCAAGAAATAAGGTCCTTAAATCTGTGACAGTATGCCTTTAAGTGAATATATGTCGGTAAAAATTAAAAACGTGGTTTTTGTTAAAAATTAATCCAGTAGTCTAAAGGTTAAGGGTTTCTTCCATCCACAATTCTGTATATATGTACATAACATCATTTATTTATTTGTTAATTCTTTGTTTATTTATTTATTTACTTACTTATTTATTTAAATAACACAAAGAAAGTATGATATATGTAAATAAATGTTAGTAGGCATTCATAATGTTGTTTACTTGTTGATTTTTAAAAATGATTATTTCTTGTTATTAAAGAGTCTTTTTGCCAAAAAAAACCCCACAAAACCAAAAAATAATGTTTATTGTTTCATGTACATAAGTTATTTTATGCATTTGCTAAGTATTTTAATCATATATGATCAAAGTTAGGTACCAGTTGTAACTGAGTACTGAGGGGAAATTGACTGGATAAAATATTGATGGAAAAAGTAGTGCTAACAAAATGACTCTGTGACAAGTCCATTCTTAAATGAAGTAGCTGGAACCAATCTAATTAAAATTAGCTCCACTATTACATGTGGATCTAATAGCAGCACGTTGGAGCTCATGTCCAGTTGACCTTTCATTCAACCAGTCAAAGACTTACTTGCAAAATCATGCCAGTGATTTGAAAAGAATTTGAAAACATTCGGGTTTATGCCAAGGGTATACGAAATGATTCGGGTGAATTACAAAGTATGCCGGAAACTAATTTCAATATAAACTTTTATATAAAATTTGTTTCAAGACGAAAAAAGAAACGTAATGGTATAGCCACAAAATCTGTTTATACTAGTATACAATCCAGAGTTTATTACTGCACTTTTCCCCCTGTTTTTTCAATGTTGAAATAGACCAACAAGTTCGCCTATTGCATAAATAGTCTTGACCGATATTTTTAGAATTTGTATGCTCCCGAATAACGTTATAAAAGGTGAAGTGTAATTGGTCGATATTTAAATTGTTATTTATAGATGAAATGTCACTGGACATGGGGAGTCCACGCAATGCTGTTAGATCTACTTGTGAGACCAGTAGAGCCACCGAAAATCTGCGACTGCGGAAATCACGGAATCGGTGGTTGAAAACAGAATTTTCATTTTCCGCTGGGGAAACATGTTTTTTTTTGGGTCAAAATCGTCCTCTGTTTTTTTTCGGTTATTTTTATTTAAAAAAAAATATAAAATCGTACTTTTGTTGATAAACCTTTGACCTTTTGACTTCTAATTCATTGAAATAACCTCGTGCTTTCTTACTTGACTGGTAACTGACAATAACTTAAATTAGGTACCGGCAGTCAAAATTTCATTTACTGATTTTCACTGTTAATATACATTTTTATAATACTGTAAAGAAATAAAAGCATTTGACAAAAATAATTTTTTAAATATGTCTATTATTTTTGAAGTTATGCCCGTTTTTCCAAAAACACAAATACAAATCGCGTTTTTATGCTATGGGGTGCACCTTTTGGCATGAAATAACATAAAATACAGATAAATGACAATTACTCTTTTATGATTATTAAAATGTATGTATTAATCTGTAACAAAAATAAATGAAATGGGTTTAATACAGTATTATTTATAAAGTGCTTTTTACCTGTAAAAATTTAAATTATATCGATAAAAAGGCACAAAAATGTGTCGACCATTTTTATGGGGTCACAAAACAAAATGTAATGATGTTACAGGTCTAATGCATTTTAATTTATGTACAACAAGTTATATAATATCTACCTATTTTTTTCAGCTTTGTAGGAGTGTAACTTTATAAGTTACAGCTACTTGAAAATGATGTAATGTTAAAAATTGGGAGCGGAAAAAAAGGCCCCAAAATGGCGAAAATCTTCAATTTTCATAAATTTATAATTAAAAAAGTATTATAACTATGTACATGAAATTTGGCATGTGGATTGGGTATACACAGGACCAGCATCTGTGTTAAATTCATTGTTCAGATCTGATTATTTGTCATATAACATACCTGGAACTTTTTGTTCATTTTTCGAATTTGTCCATCGGAAAACATGTAGTCACATTAGTCTTTTGCATTTAAACAGTGAGTTGAAAAGTAGTCTGGTATATACAGAATTAAAAATGTATCAACATATATGCCAATTTTGTTTTTTAACAATACATCTGTTTGTACAACAGATATTTCTTGCACAATTTTGAATACGCTTCCGAACATAGAACAGACCACATTCTACCATTTGATGTTGTCATCTCAATGTCACTGTCAAACACAAACACTGATGACACCGTTTCAATTTCTTCAAGTCTTGGCCACTTAAACGTGTTTGATTGTATGCCACATTTTTGAAGAAATTTGACCTCTGCTTCTTCACTGTTTTTTACATTAACTACTTGCCCAATGAAATAGTCATTGTCATAGTATACAGCTATATACTGTCCCTGCTTACTGAAAGCAAATGTACCGAAGCAGCACTCATCAATGATGGTTTCATCCGAATCATCATCACCTTCATTTAACTCGTCATGTTGATCCACAGTGTCTGTAGCTTCTTCCTCTACCGAATCCTGAACATCCACCAGAGGTGACTTGTCACCAAGAAATAACTTCAAGTTGCTTTTCAGAGTTTCAAGAGTTCCAGAAAGCTTCAGAAAAGGACTTTTGGCACCTTTTTGAAAGCGTATTTCATTTTTAATGGCTTCCTGTTTAGCTTTAACAAGGGTAATGTCCTGCAAAATGTTTTCAACTTCAGCAGAATTCAAACAAGGACCACCATGTCCTTTTACCTTGTCTGAAATCTCACGTTTTGTGTTGGCAAGATCTGTTGCTTTTTTTCCCTTAATTTTCCTGTTTTCACATACGATTTCTCTTCGTTTGACAAGAATGCTTTTTTGCAGCTGCATATGCTTTTGTCTCAACCCATCAGATTTCAGAGAACAGATCCTCAGTAACTCATCCTGTTCAACAGAAGTTTTGGAATCGAACCAGGCTGATGTTTTGTTTCTTTTCAACATGTTGATGGTACTATGATGGTGAATAGAAGCATGTTGACGTTTAAAAATACTGTCCAAATCACCAAAGCATTCCTCTCCAATCAAATTTGTGATTTTGGAATGTTTCATTTTGTCAATGATTAGCTGATCTTCCACTTGATGGTATCTACCACCTGGTAAAAAATCTACTAACTGTCGTTCAACAACTCCACGGTAAGCACCACTTAGTTTCTGAAGTATGAGAAGAACTTTGTTTCTTTTGGTATCGCTGATGGCATAGAGGGCAGGAAACATGTTGCTCTTCACTGAAAGCCTAAACAGAGGAGGTGCATTTTCTATCAACAGCTCACATGCATCTTGTTCCCATCTGACAAAAGCTTCATGCATTTCCACTATGTAAATGTATAGGGTCAAATACTCGACATCCATACGCATCAACATCCAGTAAGGGCCTGTCACTTTTTGGTAAATTATACCAAGAGCAATGATGATGGTATCCAGTGAATCACATTTAGAATCAAACATAACACTTTCTTGTTTCAAGTTCAAGGTGGGCATGTAATTTTGAGAAAGCTGATTAGGTCATCTCTTTGATGATGTAGAGAGGCAGCTGCCTGAAAAAGATTGTTAAATCTGTTCGATTTGAAACTTGTGATTGTTGAATGAATCCCTTGCATGTTACAAAATGCTTCCCACATATCTTTGCATCCACTTTTCTCATCACCGCGAGGACCAAGTATGTCACAAGCTGTTCTAATGAATCGGGACCCTGCATTTTCTGAACTGGAGAATCTCTTGAATTTTTCCAAACAGTCCCGGCCAAATTTATGTTGCTGTTCCTTCTCCCATTCTTTTAAAACTTTGTCTGATGCAGTACTTAATCCAAGAAGAAAATGTGCATTGCAATGTAGGAATTCCATATTTTCATCCACCCCAAGAATTCTCTCTTTTCATTGAAAGCTTTATCAAATGACTTCATAACACTAGCTCTGTCACTCATCAAACCTGTTAAATGTTTCAACATGGACTGAAAAATATGGTCTGCTTCACTATCATACAATGCAGCCAACTCATTCAACAGACTGGAGTAAACCCACATGACATCAATAACCTTTCATTATGAGTAGGTCCGTCAGCCGACAGTTGGTGCCCCACTACCTTATTGTGGTCTCTTGAAGTGCCATCAGAATGCAAATCAACATGAGATGATTTCAGGAGAGTTTCAGCCAGTTGACGCTTCGCTAGTATATAACCCGTATCCACGAATCGAAGGGATGATCTTTCTGATGGTATATCCTTGGAATCCAGCTCAACATGGAATAAATTTTTGGCAACAATGTCAATAACAGACCCACAGTTTTTGCCCGACACCTCTGCCTGTCCAATTAATCCAATGACACATTTTATGACATCTTTTGAGTATTTATTTGAGTTTTCTTCCCTCATTTGTAGTTGAACATTTTCTGTGCATGTGTCTGTCTGTAACTGATTTATTAGGTGTTCAATCCTTAACAGAAAGTAATTGTTTTTCCTTTGTTTTCTTTTTAAGGTTTTGTCTGCAGTTTGACAGAAGTGTTTGTGTTCTTTTTAGTTGGTTTTTCAATTTAAGGACAGTATCATTGGAATTTGAGTGATTATTATTTAGACTTCTCTTTCTTTCTTAATTTGTAATCCACCTTTTCAATCTCTTGTAGTATGATGAATGTCTGATTTTTGCCAATTCTTGAGAATTTTTTGCATTCACTGACACACATTGCTCGAGTTCTTTTTTGTAATTTTCAATGGTTAATTGCAGTGCATTTTGGTTTCTTACTTTTTCTTCTGCATCATCATTTTTTTGTTTTCTCTCTCGAATTCATGAATTTTTTTAGAAATGAGCTCTCTGAGTGTTTTTGTTGTTTCTTTTTCTTCATGAAGTTCTTTACATTTAACTTATACATCACCTTTGAACTTCTTGACTTGAATTGCCTGTGCTGCAATAAAGAGGGGTACATTTTTTCCACTTCTCTCTGACACATCTGTATTATCCAGCTTAACTCGTTTCCGGGAAGGGGGAACATCAGAATCAGTATTTTCAGTTGCAGATAAGACCAGAGTGTTAGCAGGGGTCTGTGTGTATGTCGCCCTGTAAAAGTTGTTATAGGCTTCTTCATCACGGTATCGGGACCTACTTTTCTTTTTTGCAGTTTCTTGGCTTTTTTTTTACATCTTTATTAAATAAACTTTGAATTAAATTGGCACCAGACAAGTAAATGGCACTTGTGTAGATCCATGTAGCAGGTAAACATTCTTTTTTTTGAAATGTGATCAAGTCCAAAATAATTCCATTTGTAAGGGGTATGACATTTGATTTACATGTACTTGTTTGGAAAATTACTTTAATCAGCTCAGTTTTTGTAATGCTATGTTCATTTAAATAAGTGCCTACAAATGTTATTTCTTTCTCAAGAAAGTGATCAAAGTCCTCAGTTGCCGGGTTTAGCTGTAGAGCAGTTTTTAATGTTTTTTCAATTAATGCACGTATCCTGGGTTTTTTCGGTATTTACGAACTGCACTGCAAACTCAGAAAGTTCATCCCATGTTTTATTTAACTTCAAATGATAGTTGAAGAAGAAGTCTGTTGGTACAGGAAACCTTTGGCAAGGATGGCCTACGCCCTCTTCCGATGAAATTAAATAATCCTTTCAACTTTGTAAAGTTTTCATCATCTAAAAGTAAAATTTTTTTTAAAAATTGTTCAAATAGTTTAAGGCATAGTTTAACTTTAAAGCTTAAGAAAGTAATGAAACAGTATAATATTAATAGTGTGTAACTACTGAATTGTCAGGCACATGTGCAGGGGTCTATACTGTGTTGAGTGAAGTTTAAGGCAGGGGTGGGGTGATGATTATATTTATACTGCCCGAAATACATTGAACAATAATGGGGGGATATTGTTAACACGGGAAGAAGGGGTATATCCACAAAACCCTCCCCTACATGTGTGCCTGATCGAAATCAAATAAATAAATACAATTTACATGTACTTTAGGAAGACTTCAGTAAATATTACTGCAAAATAACTGTTTCTGTGATTGTGAACAACAATTCTGTAATGGATAATAAATATAAGATTTAATTTTAAAATTTGTATTCTATTTTATTTAATCATATTTGGAAACTTCATTATTAAATGACATGGATGACAAAGGCATCATGCAACATAATGAACATATTTGAAGAATCATAAATTGATAAGCAATTTAAAAAAAAAAAATTATTTAAAAATTAAATTTTAAATGAGTACGTACATGTTGATGATGCTATAGTTATAATTATTTCATTAAACTATAGCAACGGCTACAATTACCCATACCTAATTATTTTTAGTTGTAATTATAAATATCATAACTATTAACAAGCTATGGAAGTTCAACATAAATACTAGGCAATCTATTGGAATGTAACTGATAAAAATAAACGAAACCATCATCGATGTCCGCCATTTTGGAATTGTTCGATTTTATTTTATTCTTAAAAATTGTGAAAATACAGTCATAAAAATAATAACTGGTGTCGATAAAAAAAAATGAAATGGTGCATTAACATGTTATTGTTTTACATCTTAAGTTATTTCTGTTATTAAATGCGATAAAAGTTTACAATTATAAAAGACAAACGACCGTTAACGATTTGTTTACATTTTACAACAAGCTAAAAAAATCGAAACTACTTTTGGTCAAATTATTTAACTAAAAGTATGCATCGGTGATTAAAACTTATAAAAATATGGTCCTAAATAATAAATAAAACAAATGCAAACAATTAAATATAAGATAATTACCTAGTTTGTTGTATATCGTTGACGGTTTCAAATTTTCTTGCTCACATTTTTCAGCCATTCCTCATGGTCGCGCGCGCTTGGTTATTTTCCAAGAAAGCTAGGAATATACCTTTTTATTTCAGTCTGCGTATGCGCGCCGCTTGACCTAGCCACTGCATGCAAAGCTGTTTTTAAAGGCAATTGAATGACGATTCGTTTGATATAACATTTCGTCAGTCTTTTAAAAAAAATAAAGCCGTAGTAGTCGTTTAAAAATAAATAAAAAATTTAAACTTGGAGTTAAAGTTACTATACTATTTTTTTGTACTACATATTTGGTATCAAATTAAAGAAGAGTTTGTGCTGAATATCGTGCTATTTTTAGATTATTTGTATGAGTTACGGCGTTTTTGAGCAAAGCGAAAGAAAGTCGGTATGCATTTTGTGTCTGCACAGATTTCTGCTGGAGGCGTGTTCCACAGCGTTAATTAGTCTTGAAATTAGTGTTTTGTCATAAAAAGTAATATACTTAAAACATGAACAATAAACACACAATAAACATCATATTGCAGAAAAAGATTTGATCTTTAATCCAGTATATTTTTTTAAAGGATAAATACTAAAAAATATAGAGATAAACGCAGGGGAAACTTGCCAGATTTGGACAAATTTACCAATTCCACTCAGCCTTCCAGGCTTCTGCCGGTACCTACTTAAATACATTGAATGCAATGGCGCGTAGCGCATAATAAAGTTAGTCACTTTCGCTTTCCAATAATAACGGTTTTAACCGAAATGTAACCGTTAACCGTTATTTAGCCCATTATTATGTATCTATAGTAAATTAAATGTTTTTATTTTTAAACACTTCCGAAATAAAACATTCTGATTCACTGCAGTATCGAAGATTATTTTTTTAATATTTTAATTCAATAATTGTATCTTAAATTTACTAACATTTAAATTGTTGAAACAGACTTAACCCAGACTGGCATCATTTTGATTGACAGATGCCAGTATTTATTACAGTATATACTGTAATACAATGCAATGTATCATTATTTATTGTTTATTTGTTTCCATGCAATCAAATACGACTTATTTAGTATAGTTTGTGTCCGCACTTGAATATATGTCGCAGAAATTGCCGTTTTGACGACGGTTTGTATGCAGATGATTGGTTCATTGCGGAATTTCCGGTTTCTTACGCACGGAAAATCTCGGAAATTGCTAAAATTCCCATTTTCACAAACGCGGAATCAGCCGATTTCCAATGCGAAATTTCAGTGGCTCTAGACCAGTAGAGATAATTTTAATCAGATTGTCGTTGGAACCTGTATGTGATGAATGTATAACTTGTTCATGAGTGGATTTTCTGTTTATACTTCATGCCATATGTGTTTAACAAAGTTCCTTACATATTCTATTTACAGGCCTGATATACAGTTTGAGGCTGCATGGGCATTAACCAATATAGCATCTGGTACAAGTGAGCAGACAAAAATTGTGGTTAACGCTGGATCAGTTCCACATTTTATTAATCTTCTTGATTCAGAATCTCAGATTGTTTGTGAGCAGGCAGTTTGGGCACTTGGTAATATTGCTGGTGAGTTATTGGATAAATCTCTCAATATTTTTGTGTGTTTGATTCTTGGTGTGGACATATTTGTTGTTAATATAGTCAATGTGTGTGTTAAGTGAAGAACAGTTTGCATCTATTTTATTATGAGGCATTCTAGCTTGGTCTATAGAGGTGAATGGAATCATTCTCTTAATTTAAAAAAAAAAAAAAAAAAATCTGTCCCAACCAATGCACCATGACTGATATATCAAAGGCTGTGATGTGTGTGCCATTTAGTTTAAATGCAGATGGTTTAAACATTGTATTATATCTTAACTGGTTTTGGCAATATTCTGAAGCTATCTGTGTTATTTGAATTATTCTAAAGTTCTGGGGTGGGTTGTGCCTTGTGTGCGAAGTGTCCTAGGATTGACTCTTATGTTATATATAATTTTTTATGGTGCATATTTCATTTTTTTTTTACCAATAAATATTGATTTAAATACATTAGTCATTGTTGCCTCACCCATCATAATGTGATCAAATCTGGTTCCAATCCAACAGATTTCCCACTAGCTACTACCAACAGGAGCACTTGATACAAAGACTATTACATTGAGCCAAACATTTGTGATTATTTTTGTGTGTGCATTGTTTAGTACTCTTGAGTGCATTGACATACTGTTTCTATTTTGTTTTAGGCGATGGACCGGATCTCCGTGATTATGTGACTGATGCTGGAATTATTGAGCCTATTCTCCGTCTTGCTAGAAATGATGCCCCGGTCGGTACACTGAAAACTGTTAATTTTTGTTAAGTGTTAATGCTAAAATTAAATATTTTAGAAATATTGGAAACCCTGATAACTGAACAAGATTATTAGATTAATTGTGGTTTTATTACAAATGATAATTTTGATATTTGCAACTATTGACATTTTTTATTCTCAATATGATTTTAAATCTTTTATTTAAAGATTTGGGTTGTTCTCAGAAATTGTAGCCATTTCTGTGACATGAAGTCCCAAAAATAAACATTTCTCAAAAAACATATCTTAGTGTCTCAGTTATAGATAAAGCCCATAGACAGCATGTAAAACAACAAAAAAGATAGTCTACTCACTGGTTTATGCATGGTGTGTGATTAAGTAATGTCATCCAACGAAATTACAGTTGCAACATGGAAACCAAACATATTAAAATGTTTAAAAACAATCTTTAACATTCCAAATTTTACATAATGTTGACTCAGTTATGAATCGACATAGTCTTATTCAACTTACTGTGCTAGCACAACAAATATGCTATTCAACCTGAGTCATACCTACACACTGCAGAATTCTCTCCCTTGCCGGATATGCGCAATGCTATCCTTGCACGGGCTACCTGTAACTTCATTCTCAATTCTGCAGTCCACCTGTTAACACCTGTTAAGCTTTGGCAAAAAGTTTTCTTTACTTGTAATTTTGTGTTTGTTTTTTTGGTTGAACTTGACATACGGTTGGTAGTTGGGAATTCTGTGTTGAATTTACCATGTCCAACGCGAGTTCGTTGACAGCTAGCGCACGGAAAGTTTGTGCGCGAGATGGTTGTCCATTTCCTTTACGACGTAAAGACACACACGTGTTGTGTCCGGACTGTCGGTCTTGTTCTCAAGACTGCAGACTCAGGTTTCGGGTACCAGCAAAATCTTGTCGTCTGCTTCGGCAGTAGTCGGCAAGTCGGACTTAGTGGGTAGGTCCCATAAGTCTGTAGACACTTCGAAAAGTGTCCGGAAAGGGGGGAAACACAAGGGTGTTTCTTCTTCGGTCCGTGTTACGAGTACAGTTACAGATACTTCGGGAGCGCCCCCCCGGGCTCCTATTGTGACCGTGGTACGTGAGCCGTCTTCGTTAGTGACGGCGCCTTCTTCTTTTTGTTTGGCTTCGTCGCGGGCGTCGCCATCGTCGTTACGGTTACCTTTACAAACAGAAGGGGGGCAGGGTGGAGTCGTCGCGGCACCGGTTTTTGACGACTTCATCGGTTACCGAGCACATGCACTCCGTTGTGCATAGGTCCACTGCTTCGTCCGCAGAGCAGGTGGCCCCGACTTTGCCTTCGATTGCTGACAGTCGCTTCGGCACCTCATCATTCTCAAGGCCCGAGGAGAGTTCTGCCAGTTTGCTTCGAACTGAGCCAGTTGTTCCGATGCCGGGATCCGTCTCTGATGGCATCCCGACCGATGTTTACCGTTGGGTGGAGGACTCATCCCGTTTGGGTCCTCCGTTTGCATATGTTTACCCCAAGGGTCCGGTGACTTCGGTAGCAACGGACATCTCCTCACAGTTTGCACCGTCTTTGGTCCCTACCTCTTCGACTTTACTCGATAGAGGACGAGGTTCGCGCAGATACCCCTCGGCTGGGGGTACTCTGTGGCCGCAAACTCCGACCGTTCCGCACTTGGCGCAGGAACGACCGTTAGGCTTTCAGGAAACGTTGTTTCGGAGTTTTGTGGAATTTTTGAACGCTTCGCCTCAGTTGGGATCATTGCTTTCGCAGACGGGACCGTCGGGTGCGGCTCCCATTCCTCCTCCTGCCCCCCCCCCTGGTTTTCCGCCAAAACCAGCAGAAACTGCGTCTCGACAGCAGTTTGACGATGCAGTTAGGGATTGTCGTTCGGTTCCTATTGTTTCCGTCTCGGGAGACGCTGCCCCAGGGGCGTCTCGATTAGGGGGAGGAGTCCATATCGATCTTCGGGATCCAGTGGACAGTGACCTGGCTTCAGAGGAAGCGTCGGTTGGACCGGATTCTGTCGCTGACCCAGCTCTCTCTCACTTCGGTTCGGAGGTAGAGGAGGAGTGCGATTATCCGGCGGTTCTGGCTTTTGTCAGGGACCAGGTCCGACAGGTATGCGGGGACGCTATACCTCAGGTTGAAGCCCAGCCTACATTCAAGGGTGTCTCCTTCGGGAACCGTTCTTTGAATTTGGTCACTCCTCATGAGGAGTCGGGTTTACCACTTGCACAGGAGGCGCACAGTTCACTTTATGACATTGATGTGTTGATCACTGGCAGTGATCGTATCCTGGGAGTGGGTGTTGATGAGTACCCAACGGCACTGCCTACGGGGAAAATCCTAATGGGAGCGCGCATTTTTCGTGCCGACTCCTATGAGACGTTGGGGGCGGATTTTCTCGAACATCCGGCGGTCGTTCCCGCTAGTGTCCGAGCCGCTTGTTCCCCATCGCCGCATGTGTCATTGCCAATCGCGGATCTGGAATCGTTCGAACGGCTGGCTAAGTCGATGTTCCAGGTTAATAACCATTTAGGTACGTTCCTATTTGGCTTGGATAAGGCTGTCGAGAGCCTTCCCGCGATGGCGAAAGGCTGTTTGGAGGCTGCGTCAAAAGCCTCTAAGCATATCGCTCAGTTATCTGGCCGATTGTTTGCGAACAGTCTTTTGTTATGGCGTGACCATTACCTGGTGGGTTTGAGTGCGTCAAACGTTGCGAAGACGTTTTTTCGTACACGTTCGGTACGGGAAAATTTACTTTTCGGTCCCGATTTTAATATTGTCCTAGACAAGGATTTGTCGTGACCAGTCCCGAACACTCGACCCTCAACCTCTGGTAAACGTCGGTCCACGTTTTCGGGGTTCAAGCCGCCTCCTGTAAAAAAGGCTGCTTTTTTACAGTCGTCTCAGATCCCTAGGGTTCCTGACACTAGGAGGCAACCAGGTAACAACCCGTCTTCCGCTAAGCGAGGACGCAAACGTCGTACTGCGTTCCGTTCTCAGTCCACCAAAGGCGTTGCGCCTACGGGTGGTAAGCGGTTGGGGTGAGGGTATGTGAACGATTGGCAGTTGCTTTCGGAGGTACCGTTAGCAACCATACCCGTGGGGGGCAGGCTCCGCCATTTCCTTCGAAATTGGTGCAAGCTGCCTGGTCTCGACCCCTGGGTTCTGTCGGTCGTTCGACACGGTTACAAAATACCCTTTTCTTCGAGCCCCCCTCTTACTTCCACTCCGAGAATGCCGCCGTTACCGTCCGCGGATCGGCGCGTTTTAGTGGAGAGTATGATTGCCGAGTTTCTCGACAAAGGGGCCATCCAGAGAGTCAGTCTGGACACTCCGGGATTTTATTCTCATCTTTTCTTCGCCCGGAAGAAAAATGGGGAATGGAGACCAATCCTAAATTTGAAGCCACTGAACGTCTACGTCGATGTTCCTTCCATGAAAATGGAAACGGTTCATTCGGTCCGGAACCTGCTTCAAATTGGGGAGTGGGCTGTGTCGATCGATCTGAAAGACGCATACCTCCATGTCCCGGTGCACAAGGCGTTTTGGAAGTTTCTGCGCTTCCTGTTCGACGGGAAAGCGTACGAGTTTCGTGTGCTCCCGTTCGGTTTGGCGACGAGTCCCCATGCTTTTACACGTGTGGTAAAAGCGGTGGTAGGTCATGTTCATTTGTTAGGGGTTCGAATGCATACCTATCTGGACGATTGGTTGATCCCAGCTTCGTCGCAACAGGAGTGTCAGACCAATGTCGGGTTGGTTTTGGACACGATCCTCCAATTGGGTTTTATTCCCAATTGGGTGAAATCGGAGTTAACGCCGGCTCAGATTTTCACATATCTCGGAGTGGTCTTCGATCTTGTGGTAGCGTCGGTTCGTCCCACCGATGCGCGTATCCACAATTTCCAAACGTCGGCGCAACGTTTGATGGGGGAGCAAAGTACTACGGTACGATCTCTCCACGTGGTGTTGGGCCACCTCGAATCTCTGGCCTCATTGATCGTGCGGTTCAGACGATTCAAACGACCACTCCAGTGGCATTTGTCCCCACGGTGGGACGGTCACAATTGGGACACGATAGTGCCTCTGGGCCCATGGTTCACTCATCCGATACAGGAGTGCCTGTCGGACAAGTGCATGTCCCTATCGGTTCCGTTGCACCCCCCTGCTCCGGATCTGATCCTGTTCACGGATGCGTCGCTGCACGGGTACGGGGCGCATCTGTTGGATCAACACATTTCAGGGGTATGGAATCTCTCCGAGAGGAAGCTTCATATCAACTGTTTGGAGATGGAGGCAGTGCATCGTGCCTGTCTTCATTTCCGGTGTGTTCTTCGACACCGTCGAATTCTGTTGAGATGCGACAATACGTCGGTAGTGGCATATCTCAATCGTTGGGGTGGAACCAAATCGGAGACTTTGGGTCGCAAAGCTCTTGCGATTTTGGAATTCTGCGACCAACTAGGGACCACTCTGTGGGCGAAACACATTCCTTCATCGGTGAATGTGTTAGCAGATGCCCTCAGTCGACATACCCCTGTTCAGACGGAGTGGATGTTGAACAAAGGGGTGGTCGCAGCGGTTCTTCGGGTGTGGGGCAGTCCACAGGTGGACATGTTTGCCACACGGTTGAACAACCAATTGCCAGTGTTCGTGTCCCCGGTACCGGACACATTGGCGTTGGAGTACGACGCGTTAAGTATGGATTGGACGGGACTGGATTTTTATGCCTTCCCTCCTCCTGTCTTACTCGGCAAGGTGTTGACCAAAGTGGTCCAGGAACCTTGTCATGTGACGTTGATAGCTCCTCTGTGGGTGGCGCAGCCCTGGTTTCCACAGCTCCTGTCACTGTTAGTGGCAGTCCCGTTCCGATTACCAGTGTTGTCCGATCTACTCAGCCAGCGACTGAGTCAGACGGTGTGGCATCCGAAGCCGGAGGTCTTCCGGTTTCACGCGTGGAGGTTATCAGGGCTTCCTTGCGACGCAGAGGTTTTTCGACAAGAATTGTGCATCTCGTCTCTTCAGCAAAGCGCAAATCTACCGAGTCGGTTTATCAGTGTCACTGGCGTATGTGGGTTCGTTGGGCGAACGCACGGGATTTCGATCCCTTATCGCCTACTGTCAACGATTTAGCGGAGTACTTTCTGGCGTTGGTCCAAGAAAGGAAACTTAAAGTCACGACAGTGAAAAGTCACAGAGCTGCGATTTTCACTACTCTTAAACAGTGTGGATGTCGTGACTTTTCTACCAACTTGGTGTTGCATGATTTACTTAAATCATTACAATCCACGGTTGAACGACCTTCCATTATTCCGAAATGGAATGTTTTTCTGGTGTTGCATGCTCTTAAGGGTGCGCCTTATGAGCCGTTGAGGTTTGCTAGTCTTCGTGCCTTGACGTGGAAGACTCTGTTTCTGGTTTCACTGGCAGCTTGTCGTCGGATCAGTGAGATACTTGCTTTTTTGCATGACTTGGTTGATTACAATTCGGACGGGTCTGTCACTTTACGTACCGACCCTATCTTTGTTGCTAAAAACCAGTCTCCAGGGGAAGAGTTTCCACCTACTGTCATTCACAGTTTATCTCGTACACTGTCATCTGATAACTCGGATAGACTTCTTTGCCCGGTGAGAGCATTGAAGTATTATTTGCAGCGTACGAAAAACCGGCGGCAGGGTAAAAAGAGATTGTTTATTTCTTATACCATTAGGCCGGGTGATGTCACAAAAAATGCTTTGTCTCGATGGATAGCAGCTACCATCAAGCTAGCATATGAGATGGCGGGTGATCATGTGTTACGGAATTTCTCTGTTAAACCACATGAGATCCGAGCCATTTCTGCTTCCCTGAATTTTCATGACTCTTTAGATATTATAAAGGTCATGAATGCAGGGGTTTGGAAAGGACGGCACACTTTTGACCGTTTCTATTTCCGGGATATGGCGGTTGGTCCTGACGGTACGCGTAGGATCCAGACAGTCATTGCGGCTCAACACGTCGTGTCTGTGCGCAGGGCAACGGAAAGGGGTCGACCTCTTTTCCGTCCGACTGCCATCGATTCACGCTTCGGACATGTTTAACACTCCACTCTTTTCTGAGGGATGGGTGTTTTTTTTTTTTGTAGTGTTGTCTACCGTTTCCTCGCCCTGGGGAGATGTTTTTCCTCCTCTTCATGGGGATGAGTTTTTCTTTTGGGAAGCCCCTTTTTATTCCCAAAAGTTTTTTGACTCCTTGTTACCGTATGTCGTGGTTACCGTATGTCGTGGTTCGTCCTATCTCCATGTCATTACTTCAAAGGAGCTTTTTGGGTACGGGTAAGTCCTCTATTTTCTTACCTCCTCCCATTAATGTTGAATTCACGTGCTCTAACGGTGTCATTGCACGTCCGTTATAGCATATTTGTTGTGCTAGCACAGTAAGTTGAATAAGACTATTAGAAAATTTGTTTCTAATTTTCATTATTATTCATACTTACCTAGTGCTAGCACAACAAACTATACCTCCGAGGGAAAGCCTCATAGGGGTGGGTGGACTTTGAACCGAGAATGAAGTTACAGGTAGCCCGTGCAAGGATAGCATTGCACATATCCGGCAAGGGAGAGAATTCTGCAGTGTGTAGGTATGACTCAGGTTGAATAGCATATTTGTTGTGCTAGCACTAGGTAAGTATGAATAATAATGAAAATTAGAAACAAATTTTCTAATATAGATTTAACTTTAGAAATTTAACCAATACTTCAAATATTTTGTGTATTGTATGTTGCGACCAAAAAAAAAGAAAGAAATTCGAAACAGGAAATAAAATTTTAGCTGTCAAATTCCCATTAAATAAAAGTATTTTGGAATTAATCTACTTTATTTAATTTGTTTAACACGCTTCTAAACCATTTGTGTCGTTAAGAGTATTATTTTGGCTTTGGATGTTCCTTTAAAATAATTTTATTATGGTTGCAACATAGAAACCATAAATATTTGATGTTCAAGATTTTGTTTTTAAAGAAGGGTAAACAGGATACATGTGTTTATATGATGAAATAAAACAACAAACATACTTTTGTAAAGCAAACTGTTACATTTATTTATTTTGTTTTCAAATTTAATGATGTTTGATACATGTATAATAACAGTTGCAACATGGATCACTATTCTAGATTTTGTTTTGCTAAAGGATACATAGGTTACATGGTGAATTAAAAACAACAAACATAAATATTTTTATTTACAAATCAAGTCCATTCAAATATGTACTGGTCTCGAATTGAGATTATGGGATGGCCAAGAACTTTCTTCACTTGACTGAGGTTGACCCAAGCTATATCGTCAACATTGGCCAGGTGAAGTAGCTTCCTCGACATCGCAGGAATTTTACATGGATATCATCTCCATCACTGTCAACATCCAAGACCTGCAAAAAAATAATATAATGTACACAAATGTCAATAATAGTAATATTTCCAATAAAATAAAGCAAAAATTAAATTTTTATGTTAACATGATTTCTAAAAAATCAATTTCAAAGATTTGAGGCTAATACAAGTATATCATACCTTTCCAACATATTCCTTTTGCCGTTTTCCATTCCCATAATTTACTGTGATCCAGGCACCTTTTGTCAATTTCCTGGAGAGAAAAGAAGCACTATTAAATATGAGATTATCGTTTACATATAATTGCCATAAATAAAATGAAACTTGGAAACAAAGAACGTTTGTCCTTTATGAAAATTTATCTACAAAAACATCTGTATAGGTTTGTAGATGGATTAATGAATCTAAAACTTAGTTCACACTAGACACATCAAAAATCAAAACATCACTTTACCTTGTTGATACATCCAGGTCATCCTCTAGATCCAGGGCTGGGGTGTCACCTATATCCAGGGCTGGGGTGTCACCTGTATCCAGGGCTGGGACATTGTCTATATCCAGGGTTGGGGTGTCGTCTACATCCAGGGCTGGGGTGTCGTCTACATCCAGGGCTGAGGTGTCGTCTACATCCAGGGCTGAGGTGTCGTTTACATCCAGGGCTAGGGTGTCGTCTACATCCAGGGCTGGGGTGTTGTCTACATCCAGGTCTGGGACTGGGGCTGGGGTGTCACCTATATCTGGGGCTGGGGTGTCACCTATATCCAGGGCTGGGGCGTCGTCTGTATCCAGGGCTGGGGCGTCGTCTGTATCCAGGGCTGGGGCGTCGTCTGTATCCAGGGCTGGGGCGTCGTCTACATCCAGGGCTGGGGCGTCGTCTACATCCAGGGCTGGGGTGTCACCTATATCTAGGGTTGGGGTGTCGTCTACATCCAGGGCTAAGATGCTATCCATCGCAGGGATGTCATCCACATCCAGATGTCTGAAACAACAACAAACCACAATATCCAGTTATAAGTATAAAATGATGAATTATATGTAGTTGACAAATAATGACTTTGGAAAATGTTTTAATTGAAATGGAAATGTGGACATTCAACAAGTTACAACATCCACAATATTTAACTTCAGATAAATGGGAAAAAAGAATTTATTTTATGCACGTAAAACATTCTATACTAGTTAAATGAAGTAATACTAAAACCCACTTTACCTGCATGACACGCCAGTAGAGATGGGGGCATCTGCCATGGACTCCTGCGACTGTTGGGGGACACACACTTTCACTGCCTTCTGTCCTGTACTCTGGAGCACATGGGTTGTGCATGGTCCACAAACCCTGGTGATCACACTCTCCCCTGATCTGGTGTCGCATTCTAGCAGACAAAGGCACGACAGATGCCTTGTCACGATCTGATGTCTTTAACACATTTGACTGAGTGGAATGTCCGAGTACCTTTAACAGTATCCACAGCGCTGTGTTTACGAGACCGGTTGATTTGCTCGACCCAGAAAAATGTCCGCAAAAAATGGGAACACCCTTCAGCTGGAGCCTGCTTGTTCAGTGACGATTGCTGGCAGTACTCAAACAAATCCTTTGCTGATGCAATGATGGCTTGTGCTGTTATTATGGCCGATGTTGCATGGTGTTTAACTACAGCACTCTCTCCATCTGAAGGGCCCTTGCCATGTCGGGAACCGAAAAAGTTCCGCTCCATTGTGCTGTTGAAATCGCGTATACAGGAGATGTCTGAGAATGGACCTTTACTCTTATATTGGCTTGCACAGCCATCTGTCAACTGGCAAGTGTGCTCAATGGACAAACCTCTTGTTTCTCTCAGGTGATGAACAGCACGTTTAGTGAAGTCATGAACTGCATGATAGTCATGCGTCCTATCTGATGAAATGAAAACAAGTGATTCCGTCACTGTCTCTTCACATGCAGAACACTTGTAATAGGTCAGTGGGGTGCACAGTCACCTGCTCGTGATGCCAGTGTGCAGCCTGAACTTCTTCTTGGTAGGTACATGCAAAGTTCTCTGCGAAATCCATCACCATACATACAGTGTTGGCAGGAAAGGGACTAGTGTTCTTTAGTGCAACAAACTGCTTGTGCTGCCAGTCTGCACGAAACAGATGTTCGGACAGAAAAGCCACCTCCGTCATGAGTTCATCCACTAACTCGCGAATACGACCTTTCTTTGTTACGAGCACCTTTCGTGTTACCTGCAAAATATAAAGAGGAATACTTTCATTAATAAAAGCAAACATTGTTCACAAAAATTACATCAATTGTAAATAATTTCTCCTTTACCACACACTTTTCTATAATTAGCAGCACTCTATGCTAATTTCTCCATCTTGGAGCCAGATAGCACCTACTTTTATTTTTATATAGATAATAGTTTAGTTGCCAGATGAACAACATTATCGCATATGCAACCAAATCCGTTGCAATATAGAGGGCTGAATCATATTTATACACACAAAAAAGGTGAGGTAAATATTAAAATCAGGTCCTACCTGTTTACCATTTGAAGCCACCATCCTGGACTCCCAACGATGCCAGGAAAGCTCGCCATTGTACTGCAGGAGAGGGCGAAGATGATATTCATCAAGTGAACACCACACTTGTCACAGGATCTGTAACAACAATTTTTGTTGTTGCCATCACAAGTAGTCAAAGTAACAGCATGCCTTTCATGTCTAATGCGACTGTTGTAGTCACATGTGGCAGCAACAGCATTGATACTGGTCAGCTTGAGATCTACATTTGTGCAGTACTCGCACAGACACTGGCGTAATCTGGCTTGTGCCATGAGTTTCACATTGGATGGTCTGCATTTGGCAAATGTCGAAAAGCTTATTTTATGGCCAGAAGTGCTGCAGAAATCTTTGTGCAGTTCATGCAACGGTTTCCGCAAAATAGCTGCAGCTTTCCCAGTCTTCTTGCTAACCAGTTTCTTATCAGGAAGGGATGTGGCAGTTTGCTCATAAAACACACTGGCTTGCTTTTCCACTTGTTTTGGTTTTTTCACTTTGGGGCGGACATCTTCATGGCGCTTCAGTGTTTTTCGGCTTATCCCAAGCATTGAACTTCGTTTAACTAATGTTCCACTTCCCTGGCAAACATTCAGCAGAACACGCTGCAAAGTTCTTGTTTCGCAAGCGACGTACAGACTGTACGAACAGACGACCAACTTTATGCTCTGCTGTCTGCACTGGCTCAGTACGTTTGAATAAACGTTGCTTTCTTGGAGATGCTTTTTTAATTAATGCCTTAACTGTCCAAACATATCTCCGAGGGCTTTTAGGGAGAGCAGCTTTAGCTCGATGGAGTGCTTTCCGTTGGGCATCAGGTGTTCTTTGTTCAAGATGGTTGCCATCTGGCTCATAATGCACTGATTTCGAATTTTTTGCTTGTTCAGCATCTTTTTTCTCCTTATATTTTAAACGCCTCCGTTCGTTCACTCTCCTCCTCTTTTGAGATGTCATCTGCTCTGCCTGCTTCTGCTTCTGATTGCGCCAAACGGCTCGTATCTCTTTAGCAGCAATATCATTCCGTGTTGTTACCCGTAACAGTGAAGATGTTGCCAATTCCTCTTTCTTCTTCTGCCTCGACTTTTGTACTCGGAGCCTTGACTTTTCTCTTTCTTCTGATTTTCGTTCATCGGACAGTTTAGCATGGTAGGCCTTGCATTTTGAAGCATTTTCTTCAAGATACCTCTTGTACCTTTCAGGTTGTTCGTTTTTCACTCTGTCTCTGTGGGCCTTAACTCTATCTGCATTAGAGAGCTTCTTCTTTTTTTTATGTAGTGGAGGAGGGTCTGGTGATGGACTTCTGTCTTTTTAGAGCAAGTCTGCTGCATCTTCTAGGTGACATCTAAATCTGTAAAAATAATATTAAAATAACATCACCTAACTTTACAAACAAATGCTGCAAAACAAAGAAATCATAAATAAACAAATCAATGAATCTGAAAATTAAGTAAATCTGAAAACAATCTAAAAGAATATGAACAGCAAAAATTATTTAATTTTTTGTAAAACAAAAATGACAAAAGGGAATTACAAATAATATTTACTGGTAAATCTTTAAAATGATATTGAATAAATTATTCTTGCTAATAAAAAAATTAAGTGAATAAACAAACACACCCCAAATCAATCCAAATTCTGTGTTTGCTTCCATGTTAAAATGGTAAAAGAAAATTCTAATAGGGAGGTTTAAAATAATTTATTTTAATTAACCTTTTTTTTTAAACTACATTATAAATATATGCATCTTTCCATTCAATAAAATTAAGTGACTTAATAAAACCAAATCCAGAATCAAATAATGTATATTTTTAGTTTCCATGTTACAACTGTAGTACTTTTATTAAAAAAAAAGGTCTTAATTGTTTTAAGATACTTTATTCAATACATTAAAAAGAAATTAAAGTGACAATACATTAATAAACAATCTTGTCAATCAATAAAATGTTTTAATAAGAATGAAATAAAAATAGTTTTAATTTTTCTATGTAACTCACTGCAACCAAATTTGAAAAAAATATAAACAAACATTATATTGAATATAACAGCATTATTTTAATCAACTGTAGGACACACAAAACACACTTAAAAGATGAGAAGACCACATATAGCTTCAATGTGCAAAACAACCGAAGTGCATCCTGTTGCAACAAAGAAACAATTACATTTGGTCTCTTGTTACAATCTTAATGAAAATTTGATTTATGTTTCAATACAAGTGATTTTTTAAAATCATTTTTAAATAATAATAGCATTAATGTAATGTATTTCTGACAAAAAATTAAATGACCAGTCACATTAACTAAAATAATCACAGCAAATAGGTTTGAGTCGGGGAAAATAGCTTGTACAGTGGACTGTTGCAACATGGATACCATGATAAATGGTTTCCGTTTGCGACCGTGCAATGTAAAATCCCAAAGACAGGCCATTATACTTTATGTAATATGAAGTATTATGTATAACATACTTTATTATATTATTTATTTCAGTTAGAAAAAGATTTGGCAACAAAAAATTAAATCAGAAGTTTATAAAACAACGAACTACTACATGTGTTACAGTCGTACAGAGAAATCTCCGGTACCGGTTTCTTAGTCGCGACTGTAACGCACGATCTAATTTTGCATAGCGCACAACAAACCCAGTGCTAAAAAAAAATATATATAACTGAAAAAACAACGACCATATTAATAACTGCTAAATACTGAAATACTAATGTAAACATTCTGTGTGAACAGTTTATAGATACGAGATTTCGTGCAACAACGTGTTCATTTGTAACATCGAAGCGACACACAGACGTTTCCTGAATCGACTGTAGCGCTGGTTGTTTTCCCGTGTAAATAAAACCACCGTGCAGACGTTTTAGTCATCTTAACTTAATTCACAACTTTGTTGTTGTTTACTTATTAAACTCAAAAGCCTATTATTTCTGAACTATATTTTATTGTATCAAAACATTGCATTCTTTGGGCAAGAGTCAAAACTGGCGTGGAAAAACAACTTCACCACCAACTGAAAATCGGGAATCGCTATGAAGTTAAGATGATAAAATATAATTCTAAAATATTACAAAACCATAAAATAAAGTTAATTAGTTTATACATGAAAAACAGACAGTATAGCAATTTGCATAACATATTCTTACCTTTAAGTGGTGTTGGTTGTGAATCCTGTATTCACGAAGAACGGTCGCAACATCGAAGCTACATGTGGAAGACAATTACTTGTGATAACGGTGTGCGTAAACAATGACAAAAACCCCGCCAAATTTACGTAGATTTAACGTTCCGCCAATGCTGCTGACTGAGTAAACTGGCAAAGTAGTGCTGAATAGCTTGCTCTTGGTATTAATAACTTTCTTTTGGTGTACAGTCGCTACATAAAAAAAATTGGAAACTATAGTTTCTCAATCAACTTTAAACATTCACAAACTCTGGAATATGTTTTGAAATTAGGGTACTGCATAACAACATTTAGATTTGATCATTCCAAGCAAGCATGAACAAATCATATAACTGATCACGTGATGTTGGTGCATTTTTCAACGTCTCTTATTTATAGAAGTTGTGTGGAAACCAAATGTTGCGACTAACATTATTTTGTAACGTTTCTAATTTAATAAATACTTGTCACAAATCAATCACAAATCAATCATACAACGATGTAGCTGTAGTGTAACACAATACTAACTAATTTAAGTTAAATGTCTTTAATAAAATGTCTTTGATAGATGCTGTAGCGAAGTAAAAACAGGACCTATCTTCTTGTCACAAATTGTTCGTGCTATAATTGGCTCATTTCTAGATTACGTGTCATCATTCAAAACAACACGCAACACACAGCACTAATATTATATATTTTATTTTTTTCATATAAACAAATAATAAAAATGGTATAAGTTTGTCCATTTCTTTGAATACAAACATTTTATTCAGTCTCAAAGTCGGAAATCTTTACCTGACCCCAATTTCTGAGAACAGCCCATTTACAAAAATATTGATCTCAAAATAACTATTAAAATGGATGACCGTTTGTCAGTGCTGTTTGTCCTTTGTCAACAATTTAGTTTATGCTCACAGCAGAAGTGACACTGTCTTGTTACAGTTTTCATCCCAAACCAAGTGCATTTCCACCCTGAACCCATAGACTGGTCCAAAACTTCCAACAATCATCAGGCTGCAAAATGACTGAGTTCGCATCGCAAAAAGCGATGCAAAATCTTGCGATCGCGATGCAATATTGTAACAATGACTAGCAGTTTGCGATGCATGTTTTTTGTAACCAAATTGATCTTTGAATTGAGATCGCGGGAGAAGAACGCACTTAGGGGTGTCGATTTTCTGTGATCGCAGCCAAGGTAACTGATTCGTCAATGATAAACATTTAAAAAATGTATCACAGTGTACAACCTTCTCACGTGTCTTAGTATTTCAAATAGAAAATACTGTCGGAATACGCGGAGATGTTTGACGTTTTAACAAGAACAAGAACAGTGACGTAACGTATTAGTTGCTACGTCATCGTGGTAACCTAATTTGCAAGCAGCTATGATCTTGTACACTGAACTTGTAGCCTACCGTGCACGCAAATATATTATGTTCACGAATTAAATATACCGCGAACATGCTGATAGCTCCGCGAATTTAATTACGCGTTAACTTATTTCCGATTTAGCTTTGAATAATGCCTATAGATACAAAACACAGCATTAACAGCTTGGCGTTTTTAATTTCGAATTGCCTCGGCAAATAATGTTCCGGTAAAATACGTATATATATCGTTTAAGAATTGTCAATTTTCATAACAAAAATGAACACCGAATACGTTGGAATGATCAGCCAAATGAGGAATTTTTCTCGGGCTTCAATCGCACTTTGGATCAGACATACAAATCAACTCAGGAAAGACTAAAAAAATCGCTTTTGAACAAGTTAGATGACCAAGCTGCTTAGCATAACCATTGACAAATAATATTCAGAAATATGTTGTACTATAAAAATTAACCCTGACATATCTATGCTATTTTCTATATAGCAAAAAAACAAACCAAAGTGAGATTCTCTGGTTGTGTGTGTAGAGGGGGAGGGGGAGGCAACTGCCCCCCCCCCCCCCCCCCCCCCCCCCCAATGACCTCTGGAGGATTCGGCCTTGTAAACAAGTGACAGTGATGACCCTTCACATGTACTGTTCTATACTTGTTTTACTTTGTGGTAAGCAGCCCACAATACAGATACATGTACAAGAAATATGCAATTTTATTGAAAATAATGTGTTTTTATTCATGTTTACTCATTTTATTAAAGTGCTAATCAATTTCCAATAGTTGCTAATCAATTCTCCATCCTGTAGGAAAAACTGCTAATCAAAATTTTAAAAACAAATTGCACCCTGATCAATCAAATAGCTTTATCTTGCATTATGTTAAGATGCCAATAGTTTAAACTGATCAATTTGGCTTACCCTTTATTTGTTTTATGTGTTTATTTAATTTCTGTCTTTAATGTTTGTAGGCTGGCTTCTTAAGGAATGTAACATGGACAATTTCAAACTTGTGCCGAAACAAGAACCCACCACCAAAATTTAAAACTGTGAAACAGTGTCTTCCAACTCTGTCCCGCCTGTTACATCATCAAGACCGAGAGGTGCTGGCTGACACGTGTTGGGCCATCTCATACCTTACTGATGGGACAAATGATAAAATACAGGAAGTTGTAGATGCTGGTTGGTTACTGTTCATTTTGTCAGTTTGATCTTCTTCTTTTTTACTACATGTATATAATAGTGAAGGTCCACAGGCCCTAATCTAGAATAGAAAAAGTAGAAGTTTTATAAAAACAGGCAATGTGAACATTTATCAGTACATTTCATAATGTTTTGTCACTCGGTTCAAATTGTCATATTTTTATTATCAAATAATAATATTTCCGGTAATAAACTTCTAAGTAACTGATAATTAATGTGCTATTGTTTTGTTAAATTGAAAGTAATTAGTATTTTTTGGCATTACTGAAATGACCGTTCCTGAGAAGACAGTATTGCTTGATGTACAGCCTTGCACCACACACCATCATGCTTGATATACAGCCTTGCACCAACACCATCATGCTTGATGTACAGCCTTGCACCACACTCCATCATATTTAATGTAGAGCCTTGCACCACACCAACATACTTGATATACAGCCTTGCACCAGACACCATCATGCTTGATGCACAGCCTTGCACCACACACCATCATGCTTGATGTGTACAGCCTTGCACCACACACCACCATGCTTGATGCACGGCCTTGCACCACACACCACCATGCTTGATGCACGGCCTTGCACCACACACCACCGTGCTGATGTACAGCCTTGCACCACACACCACCATGCTGATGTACAGCCTTGCACCACACACCACCATGCCTGATGTACAGCCTTGAACCACACACCATCATGCCTGATGTACAGCCTTGCACCACACACCATCATGCTTGATGTACGTCCTTGCACCACACACCATCATGCTTGATGTACGTCCTTGCACCACACCATCATGCTTGATGTACGTCCTTGCACCACACACAAACATGCTTGATGTACAGCCTTGCACCACACACAAACATGCTTGATGTGCGGCCTTGCGCCACACGACATGCTTGATGTATGGCGCCTTGCGCCACATACAAACATGCTTGATGTATGTCTTGCACCACACCTTCATGCTTGATGCACAGCCTTGCACCACACCTTCATGCTTGATGCACAGCCTTGCACCACACCTTCATGCTTGATGCACAGCCTTGCACCACACATCATGCTTGATGCACAGCCTTGCACCACACATCATGCTTGATGCACGGCCTTGCAACACACACTATCATGCTTGATGCACGGCCTTGCACCACACACTATCATGCTTGATGCACGGCCTTGCACCACACACTATCATGCTTGATGCATGGCCTTGCACCACACGCCGACATGCTTGATGTACGGCCTTGCACCACACACAAACATGCTTGATGTACGGCCTTGCACCACACACAAACATGCTTGATGTACGGCCTTGCACCACACACAAACATGCTTGATGTACGGCCTTGCACCACACACAAACATGCTTGATGTACGGCCTTGCGCCACACGACATGCTTGATGTGCGGCCTTGTACCACATGCCGACATGCTTGATGTACGGCCTTGCACCACACACAAACATGCTTGATGTACGGCCTTGCGCCACACGACATGCTTGATGTACGGCCTTGCACCACACACAAACATGCTTGATGTACGGCCTTGCGCCACACGACATGCTTGATGTGCGGCCTTGCACCACATGCCGACATGCTTGATGTACGGCCTTGCACCACACACAAACATGCTTGATGTACGGCCTTGCACCACACACAAACATGCTTGATGTACGGCCTTGCACCACACACAAACATGCTTGATGTACGGCCTTGCACCACACACAAACATGCTTGATGTACGGCCTTGCACCACACACAAACATGCTTGGTGTACGGCCTTGCGCCACACACAAACATGCTTGATGTGCGGCCTTGTACCACATGCCAACATGCTTGATGTACGGCCTTGTACCACATGCCGACATGCTTGATGTACATGCCGACATGCTTGATGTACAGCCTTGCACCACACACCATCATGCCTGATGTACAGCCTTTAAGGAGTTATCTGACCAATGTCTGTTTTATGGTAGTTTAAAAAAAAAAAATTGTATTAGCTTCAAAATATTGTGGCAACTTCCAACTTCTAACCATTGCAAATAACAAAGCACTTGGGCATTATCTCACCAGCTAAATACGGGTCTGGGCTCAGTTTTCCATTATGTTTTATTAATGCAAAATACAACTTAAGTTATAATTAAATGAATATTGTTAAATGCTTAATGTATGCTAATAGGATGTTTTCCACTGTCATGTTAATTCGTTTTGTCGTATTGCAAAATTGGTCCAGAATTTAATAATATAGGAATCCGATTGAGTATGTGCATTAAATTTGTCTAACAAGGGTGTAACCTTTTCATAACTACTTGAAAATCTGTTAGCCAGTCCTTGCTTCAAAAGCTTACGTTCCATAAATTAACCAGTTTAGTTAACACCTTGAATAAATGCATGCCATGTAGTGTCCTTTGCTCATTCCATACATATAATAAAATGTATACTATATTTGAAAAATGAAAACATCTACAATCTTTGCCTGAAACAGGTTATTCATGTGGCACTAAAGTAATTTTTAATGTGCAGTGACTTTGGGGGTTTTTGTGACCACAGTCAGTCATCTGATATATTTGTCTTCAGTTGCAGATTTAATTGGTTAGAACAGATGATTTTTTACTTACTTTCATTTGTTCATCTTGCAATTTATTTCATTTATATATTTATTTATATATGACCTTTATTTCAGGTATTGTACCTCAGCTGGTTTCACTGTTAACTTTAACCAATTGCCTTAGTTTGACCTTAATTTCAGGTATTGTACCTCAGCTGGTTTCACTGCTGATGGTGGATGAGGTGTCCGTGCTGACTCCAACTCTGAGATCTGTGGGTAATATTGTCACGGGGGATGACTTACAAACTCAGGTTTGTTCGCTTTTTGTACCCTCTGTT